>NC_054758.1:15126818-15432500 GCF_018143015.1 Lytechinus variegatus | reverse complement strand
GTTTGAACGAGTCGAGACGCTTCAATAACATCACGATTTTTTTATAAAACGCATTGTGGACAACTTTGGATAATTACAAATTATGAAACGTTGACCGATAAGTCTATATAGTGACAGTGAATGTGAATACTGTTGACCTTAATAGTTCTATGGGTCAATAGTGACATTGACTTCTTTATCAAATACAACGTGTAAATCTTTTTTTTTAAATTTACAATTGGTCAAATAACCGCGAAATCACGGTATATATAGTTGGTTTGAATGCTAATGACCATGATGACCGCACCCTATTGTACAGGTACTGTCTGATGACGTCACATATGTCAATTGTTACGCAGTCAGGCTGTCACTTTCCGCAAGACGGAATAATGAAAAAAAAAGCTTCTTAAAAAAAGGAAATAGACTTCGAAACAAAAATAGGAGATACGGTCTTGGATCTGCACTGTCTCGGGGGCTTTAATGAAGTGGGCCACTTGAGAAATGATCACCTATTCCCTTATTTTATTTTACTTTTTTCGGTGCATACTCTTAAAGGGGATTTTTTTTGGGTAAAAATAGCAGAAAAAATGATAAAAAATATTGGTGAGGGTTTGATGAACACCAATTAAACCTCACACTGTAAAAACTGTGGTGTTTAAACTGACACCAATTGGTGTTAATAGAGGACCACACCCTGAGGTGTTAAAATAACACCCTAGAGATTGAACATAACACCAAAGAGTGTAAATGTAACAACCATAGGTGTTGTAATAACACCTACAGGTGTAAAACTAACACCACCAATTTAACACCGGTGTAAAATAACTGGTGTGGTCCTATATACACCGGTTAACACCACAGTTTTTGCTGTGCATGAAAGTTGTTAGAATACAGTTTTTGATTTGTGACGTCATAAAGGAGCGGCTGTTCCATTTGTTATGTAATATAAAATGTATTATCATTTTGAATGGTTCGTGATGACTATTTTTTTATTTTATGAGCGCGTGTGAAATGATTTGTGTATTGATTACTGAAGGTACAATAGAAAAACCGTTTTCTATTTTCTGAGAAAATGACATTTCATTAATTTCTAGAACACTATCTGAAGGAGAGCTGCTCGTATATGATGTCACAAATTAAAAAAAAAATAATAAAATTCTAATAATTTGTTTTATTCTTTGATGGATTTTCCTCAAGCCATCGCCAATATTTGTTATTATTTTCATTTCTGTTATTTTTACAATTAGGTTTTTGTCAGGATAACCCTTTAATAATACAATAATATTGGGAAAGTGAAGGATAACATGCTGACCGGATCGACATATCCAATTGAATTGAATGTGTTTCTTGAGAAGAAAAGTGATATTTATTGAAAAAAAATCGACTCTTCGATTTCAGGGATTTGAAGTGGCTTTCTGTGACGATATGACGTCACTATCATCGAAAGATAGAAACATAGACATGAATAAACTATTTGATCAAAAGTAAATTCTCGTACTGAAATATAGGCATTCTTTGCATTTGGCTTGTGTGTGTTTTTTTTTCTTGTATGTCTTATTACAGTCATATATCGGTATTTTTTCTCCAAATAAGGCGGAAGAAGAAAATTAATATATACAGCCAAAAAAAAAATCAAGATCACTTCGAATTTTGTATGCATCAATATTTGTATGTAGTTTTATGATTATATACTCAGATTACTTTAATGCTAAGAAATACTGAACACTATACCACGAATTATGTTAATTAAGAATAAAAAGAATATATACGACGTTTCAAAATACCAATGCATTTTCCTATTACATATCATCGTATACAGGGAGGGGGGGGGGGGGGAGGAGTGCAGTGAAGTTATATTACACATTAATGTCTAAAATTCATACTTCATTTTCACAAGTCATCAAACTCTGTGACTGGGGGACAATGCCCTTTGAAATAAAACTATACTTTTATGTCCTAAATTCATGATTTATTTCACAGTTTACGGGTTGTTTCGTGGTAGAATCATATATTTCAATACTCTGATCGATATATGATTTTCAACAGAGGATGTGACATAAATGTTAAATCAATCCTATTTTCGCATGCTTTAACGATAAAAACGGAGCTCAAGGCACGTAGCGTTTTAGGCATTAGAACTTGGAAGTATTCCAAGTTCCTGATTTCATGATAAAGTGGAAATGTGACCAGAGTATAACATTAGTTAGAAGAGGCTTATATTTCTTCATCCTCGATCAAACAGAAGTTTTGTTTACCACATTCCTCACTGAAGTTCAAACCTGTTTTTATTATATACCAGTGTACATATAGAGGACGTTGTACATATAGAGGACGTCAGCCACTATTACTGATTAACCTAGACGTAAAATGTTTCCTAGGAATTGGTTATATACCAGCTTGGCGTTGACCAGCAAAAGCTGTCCTGTCGAGTTCCTACGTAATTGAAAACAGAAAAATGACCACACCGGTCATTTTAGTCTGGTGTTGACCAGTGTCCTTAGATGAATAAACAAGACATTTTAATTTGAGGTTGGCCAGTTTACATAGAGGGGTACACCAGACATTTTACTCTGGTGTTGAACAATGTACATAGAGGACTACGCCAGACATTTTAATCTGGTGTTGACCGGTGTACATAGAAGACTACACCCACTAGCGTACCTAAGGGGAGGGGGCAGACGAGTCACAACCCATGCAAGGGACGTATCCCTCCCCCTGACGAGTCACAACTGATCCATGACGAGCCACAAGTGGCCCCTTCCTTTTAACTTGAAGACCTTTCTTTCTTTCTTTTTTTGCTTGTCATTTTTTTTCTGGTGCGAAATGTCCTTATATGCGGTTGAAGACCTTTTTTTGTTTTTGGCGGACGAATTTGACCCCCCCCCCTTTGGAAAATCCTACATACGGCACTGACTACACCAGACATTTTACTCTGGTGTTGACCAGTGTACATGGAGGACTACACCAGTCATTTTAATCTGGTGTAGACCAGTGTACATAGAGGATTACACAAGACATTTTAATCTCGTGTTGACCAGTGTACATAGATGACTACACCAGTCATTTTACTCTGGTGTTGACCAGTGTACATAGATGACTACACCAGTCATTTTACTCTGGTATTGACCAGTGTACATAGATGACTACACCAGTCATTTTAATCTGGTGTTGACCAGTGTACATAGATGACTACACCAGTCATTTTACTCTGGTGTTGACCAGTGTACATAGATGACTACACCAGTCATTTTACTCTGGTGTTGACCAGTGTATAAAGAGAAATACGCCAGTAATTTTAATCTGGTGTTCACCAGTGTCCATAGAAAACTACACCAGTCCTTTTAATCTGGCGTTGACCAGTTTACATAGAGGACTACACCAATAATTTTACTGTTTAGCTTGAAATACAGGTCCAGGACTATCTAACCCAAGCAACTTGAGAATGTAATAAAAAATGTATGTTTATAGGGTTTTTTTTTGCCCCTGTAACTTCAAATTCCTCGACATACGACAACTGTGGAGTGTCGAGTTTCTAGGATAAAAGGAAACCAAACTTTAACACTGTTTCCATTAAACCAGGATCAAAAGGATTCATATCCCATTCAATGTTCAAATAGTTCTATTGTTATGTTCTGGATTACTATTTTTTTCAACTCCACCACCATAAATTTCCACGTACATGTAGGACTAAGAATGTTATATTGCCTTTCGGTCATGCAGTATATGGTGTCACAAGTAGGTCACAAGTTTGAATGGTTTCGAAGGTGGAATAATGCCTATTGAATAAGAATAACTATATTGGGTCACACATCAGGCGCGGAACCAGGGGTGGGGGGGGGGGGTCACGTGCCCCCCCCCCCACCCTTAAGAAAAAATAAAATTCGTATTGTAAAATTGTCATTGAACCGAGGTGTGCCCCCTCTTTTGAAATTGAAGACCCCTTTTTTTTCTTTATAGGTTTAAAACTCTTTTCTGGCTTGTCAAAATTTTCCTCCGAAAAATGTCCCCCCCCCCCTTGGAAAATCCTGGATCCGCCCCTGACATATCAAATGAAAAGAAATGATCTGTGTGCTATTCAGATGACAAAAGACCGAAGTCCATGCGCAAATATATCTCCTAGGGGTATTTTCATTTAATATTTGATATTTATTGCTAGCGTATTCTGGAAATTTGAGCTTATCGACATTTACGACTTACATTGTGGAAAATGGTTCGTTGGGGTAGGGCGGTAAGACATTGTACCAAAATGCCAAATTAAAAAAAAACTAAGAGGAAGAAGAAAATTAAGAGAGAAAGCCGAAGGGAAAGGGGGTGGAGTATAGAAAATGGTGAAAGAAAAATGACAAGACAAGCTCCACTTTTTTTCAAAAACCGTGTACAAAAACGCAAAAAATGATCAAACGATTGTGAATTTTTTTGCATGGTCAGCCACGGCCCCCCACTTTGAAAATCATTCCGCGGCCCCTGTATTTTTTACAATGAGATGGGAAACGAATAATATTTAGCTTGAAAAAGAAAGTCCAGTAGAAAAAACGTGGCCTTCTTACCCAATCTAACGAGCTAACCTGTACATGTAATATTGAAAAAATATATCTTCACAGGGGGTCGTATGTGTCTCCATTAACTTTAAACCTCTCTTACAATAGTTGTCTGGAGCAGGCGCGGATCCAGGGGGGGTAGCACAGGGGGTACGTGCCCTCCCCTTATGAGAAGCAACATAAAAAATTTGTAATGTAAAAATGCCCTGAAAACAGAGGTATTCCCCCTCTTTTAAAATTGAAGACCTTTTATTTTTTTTTTTTTTTTTTTTTAAATTCTTTTAATTTTCTATTTTTTGCTTTTAATTTATTTTGGGTACGAAATACCCTTTATTTGTGGTTGAAGACCTTTTTTTCTTTTTTGTTGCTTGTTCCTTTGAAAAATCTGCCGCCCCCCCCCCCCTGGAAAATCCTGGATCCGCCCCTGGTCTGGAGCCGTGTTTCTTTGTGGCATAGGGTCCATGCTTGCATAAAAAGAAAACGAAACCTTTACCTTTTTCCCCATTAACCGAGCATTCATAGGATTCATATGCCTTTCAGTGTTCAAATAGTTCTATTGTTATGTTCTGGATTAGCATATTTTTTTCAACTCCACAACCATAATTTTTTTGCACGTACGACTCGGAATGTTAGGCCAATACAGCATTGCCGTTAAGTCACGAAATAAACTCAGACGGTGTCAGAAACGGGTCACACTTTCGAGGATATTTCGATAGAAACGCATTAAGATGGCAACCATTTGAGTCACATGACCTTTTAAAAAAAAGTACAAAAGTAGTAATCAGGGTACTTTTCTGGCGGAAAAAAGTCTATGTAAAAGTCCACGCGCAAATATATCCCAGGGGTATTTTCATTTAATATAATATTTATAGTGTAGCGTATTCTGAAAATATAACCCAATCAAAATTTACAAAAAGCATTATGAAAAAAGTATCAAACCATAATGCCAAAAACGTGAATATGAAAGAGAAAATTAAAATTAAAAGTACAAAGGAAGGGGGGAAAGAGGAAGAACTAGAAAATGAAGAAGGAAGCCAATAAGAGGAAAAGGGGTGTAGAAAATAGTGGAAGATAATGAGAAGAAAGGAGAGGGTGGAGGAAGAGAAGATGAAACGGTTCCATGACATTTGCTCCGACGACAACTGCTCCGATGGAAAATCTGTGAGCAGCTGATTTAAAAAATTCTCAAACCAAGATGAAACATGTGTACAAGTGCATGTATCAGAACTAATAAACCCTGAAAACAACCATTATTGAGAATGAAAAGCTAAAACTACAAGGCAAACCCCGATTTTGTAAATAGGCGTCTTATAGACACCTAAATAGTACACATAAGTGTATGTGATGAAATTAAGATGGTGTTTCCGGTCACTTTATATTTCAATTTTTGAAGCACTAAATAACTATTTTCTATCGCAATTTTTTCTGGGCTTCATTTTTTTTAACATATCACAGACACAGGTGACAAGTGTGACCTTCTAGCTCAGATTTTTTTTAAAAGTCAAACCAATGTTAACCAATCACTTTAAGCGAAACACAAAACGTAACCTCAAAAACTAAATAAACCCTAATCCTGATCTTGAAATTATTCTGACGCAAAAACTCTATTACAATCCTTCCTCTAACCCTATGCCTTCAGGGGCCCGTTGCAGAAAGAGTTGCAATCAATCGCAACTCTAAAAATCATGCCCAACTTGATTTTCAACCAATCAACAGCGTGCATTTTGGGACTTGCGATTGATTTTTTGACTTGCGTTTAAACGCAACTCTTTCTGCAACGGACCCCTGATATATTTGGACCGGAGCAATTGTCGCAGGAGCAAATGTCGTGTCGCCGATGAAACTACATTTTAATCCGGGATAAAAAAAATGCGGTGATATTTTGTCCGAAAAGGCTCGACACCCCCCCCCCCAAAGGGTAATCGCCCAAAATGAAGGAATTTACAGGATGCACCATTCCTTTTTTCTCCAAATTTTACGACGGGGTGCGCCCGTCTTTCTGACAATATTTGTTTTGATTTTGGATGAAATTCAATAGAAGACGACTCAAAGAGCATCATGCAAAAATATTTGTAACAACACGCTCCCTTTATTAAATGTTGACAGGATGTGTTATTTATAAATCTTAAGTTATGTTCATCCAGGAAGGGGGGGGGGGCACAAGGGGTACGTGTCCCCCCCCCCTTTTGCGAAGCAAAATTAAAAACTATTAATGCAAAAATACCATGAAAACAGAGGTGTGACCCGCCCCTTTTTGAACTTGAAGACCTTTTTTTGCTTGTCAATTTTTTTTCGCGGAAAAAATATTCTCCGAAAAATTTGCCCCCTCCCCCCTTGGAAAATCCTGGCTCCCCCCTGTGTTCATCGTTTCTTGTAACATTGACGAAAATGATGGATGAAGTGATTTGGGGAAAAGAAAAGGTAATTGATTGCATTGCATTTTTTTTTTCATTTCAAAATTCAACAGAAATTTACAATGTAAGGCAATAAACGAAAAAGGGGAACCAACTGGAAAGCAAAGCTTGTTATCATGGGTTCCTGCAGTTAATAACTGATACTTTTTTCAGTGAAATCGTAATTAACAAGGTTAGATTTTGAAAAAAAAAACAGACCGAATTTCGAATAGATGTAATTGGAAATCAAACGCGGAACCTGGGGAGGGCATACATTCTCGCCCCCATTTTTTAACAATCAGTTTAATTTCTTGCTTTACAAAAAAAAATCAACATTTTTTAAGGCAAATGACACACGAGAGCGGTGATAACCACTGTCTTAATACCACCCCCCCTTTTTTTTAGTAAGCGCACTCCCTGGTCAAATCCTGAAAAAATATTCAGTCCATGATTATCATTCATATTCACGTGACGTACCAAAGGGAACTTGGTTATTATTACCCTATAGAGCTGCCCTTATAATAATTCACTACTTGTAACGCACCCCTCCCCAGTTTTTATGGGGGAGGGGGCTGATTTTTCGAATGAAGCCCTCAGTCATCGATACCCCTGCCTTCAGTTTTTTTTAGCGCACTGAATTATTATTACCCTAGAGCTGGCAATGTTAGAACTAACCATTTGTATCGCATGCCACCCTTTTATAAAGGGGGGGGGGGCTATTTTTTCGGAAGAAGCCCCTTGTCAAGTGTCAACCATCATTGCCCATGCCTTGAACGTTTATGCGCAATGAGTGAAGTCCGGATTCGCAACACAAGTGCATCGCGCGCCGACCTCGTGAATTTGACAACAGCATGGCAATGTGAATATATTATATTCACTTGCACGTCTGGGCTTGCACCATAATACTATCGACACTTCACAGAAAACAGATGCAATTTTGTCACCGTGGGCAATCAATTAAACCTGTGATTTTGGAAAGATCTCTTTCAGTGTTTGATTTGGATATTTCATATTTCATGTGTGTTTGAGTTAAACCAGTGGATAAACGACTGATTACATATTGACACCATCTGATCGCTCGGAGGGAGGATCCAATTTTTGAAGTGAGTATCGTTGGTTTATTTCCCAGCCATCCTCCTTACTCCTTTAAAGTAAAGGAGTAATTTGAAAAAAAAAAACTTGGTTTGGTTTAGATTGGCCCATGGGCTTCGCATTGCCAATTGCATTGTCAGACCCCGTCATCAGTACGAAGATTTCTTAATTTGAAAAATCTTCCCCCCCCCAAAAAAGAAGGGAATTAAGAAATAGAAGAAACGGGGAGAGCTGTTTTTTTTTGGGGGGGGGGGTGGGGGTTGGGGTAAATTGTGTTCTCTTCAATTCTGTCTTTAGATGTGCATTATGTATGGAGGTTGATGGGGACCCCAAATATTTGGAGAGGGGAGGGGTTGGCGAGTTTTAGTTATCACTTGAGTTCGCTTCTGATATGCCCATATAGTCAGCGGGGCACATGTATCACCGCTTTCCTTTCCCCCCCTCCAAAAAAAAGGCCGGGGGAAATGGAAATATGACGTCGACCCCGAAATATATAATTAAATAGTATGTATCTACGTCAATGTATAAAAAAAATTGGCAGGGGGGGGCTGAAAGTAAGTTATTTACTCAATTATGACATTTTTAAAATAGAAAAACAGCGTAAATCATCATGATCAATATTTTTGTCATAGTGTGCCCGGACAATATTTTGTGCTATTTAATCTGCGTAAAGTTCATGGCTTCCGTTCTGACCAATCAGATGCGTAGAATTTCGACACACGGTATTTAGCAATATCATATTCCAAGACAATTCGCGTGTTACAGCATGACTTTTATGTGACATGTTCCAACCAGCTGGTGCTAATCACATAAGCTTGTAATACTGACTAGATACATTTCCACCTGTCCACAAAGACATTCGGGAGTTTAAAATTAAAAAAATAAGAAAAAATAAAAATGCCTGCCCTTAATTGAGCAGATACTTGCCCAAAATTGATCATTTCTGAAAAGATGAAATAGCACATGGGGAGTGGCGGTAGTAGAAACAAATAATCCTGGTCCCGCGGCTCCCGCCCCCGTACTCCACCCCTTCCCCCATTTAATTATAGCCGCCTCAACCCTTCCGAAGACCCCCCCCCCCCGCCATCCCCCAAGAACGCCCTGCAGTATAAGCCTACATTACCGCAAACAAGAGAGTTTGACCTTGGCAATGAACATAATGAATACGCGATATCGACCCTTTGCTATGGAAAGGTCAGCTATGCGCATAATTGGTCCATTTTTATCGATTTCCCTCCGCTGAGAAAATGGGAGAAAAAGTCATCTCCATTGGATAATTATTTCTTAAAGGTATTGTTTAACTTTGTGAGCAGCCGATTTAAAAAAATCTCAAACCAAGATGAAACATGTGTACAAGTGCATGTATTAGAACTAATAAACCCTGAAAACAACCATTATTGAGAATGAAAGCTAAAACTACGAGGCAAACCCCGATTTTGTAAATAAGCGTCTTATAGACGCCTAAGTAGTACACATAACTGTATGGGATGAAATTAAGATGGTGTTTCCGGTCGCTTTATATTTCAATTTTTGAAGCACTAAATAATGATTTTCGAACGCATTTTTTTTCAGGGCTTCATTTTTGTAACATATCACAGACACAGGTGACAAGTGTGACCTTCAAGCTCAGATTTTCTAAAAGTCAAACCAATGTTACCAATCACTTTAATCCATGGTTTGGTAGGAATTGTGTGTATACGCATGAGCTTCTCCAGAGCCTCGGGGGGGGGGGGATGCCACTTACATTTAATTGGGTCTTTTTCAAGATAGGGCCCGTTACGTACACGTAACGTAATAATGGTGTAAAAAAACACAAAAATAATGAAAAAAGAGTATCTATTTTCGATAGGAAAGCTACGTGTTTAGGGTAAAATGTGCGAGGGTAAACAAAATTAAGAGTGAAATGTTTATCAAGGATGTTGTTTTTTGCCCCAACAGTTAACACTGCGTGTTTAGAGTATGATTTGTGCGAGATGTAGGAGGTGGGGCCGTACTAAACCCAATGATGTAGGTAAAGTAAATGTAAAACCGACTACCGTGACATAACAAAACAATAAAAAATATCACTGTACTTGTTTAGGGGTTCAATTCAGGGAATACTTGCCAAGGGTATCGTCTTGTTTCCAATACTTGTTAAGGGTAGGGTTACACACGCCAACACTTGTTAAGGGGTGCATTTTCAGAATATGGAAAATATGTGTTCAGGGTACTTTTCGAGACCCCATGGTCGCGTATATGGTATCTTCGTGTCAATGGAAGTCCCCCCCCCCCCCGGTCCAGAGCAGAGAACGGGAATATGAACATTGATCTATGCGAAGAGAAATCATACCCCGCCCGACGTTCCTTTTAATCGATTTCATGACACTTGCGCCATTATAAGGGTGCACACGGGGTAATGCATCAGATTCCCATTCCCTCACGCGTTAAATTGTATAGCTCAGAAAAAAAGGCACTGGCGCTGTACAAGTTTGCGTCCTTTCAGCTTTATTTATTCAGTGTCTGGAAGGAATCCATATTTCTACAACGTACATCGAAGGCTTTCTCAATAGCAGCTCGTAAAAAAAAATATGAAAGAATAAGTTCTACAGATTGCGCAGTGTCTGGGATAAATTCACATTCACGATGTACATAAAAAACAAGTTACCCCAAATCGAAGCTCGTAAAAAACAAAGAATTAAGTTCTACAGATTCATTTGTTAAGTGTCTGGGGATCACAATTAACAAGCTACATGAAAAGGTACCTATTTAAGTTGGGGGCTTTCTCGGTCGGAGCTCGTAAAAAAAAAACAAAAAAACAAAAACATGATATTACACAGGCGGGGTCCCACTACCAGTCAGCCTCTTGTCGAGACAATTGGCGGCTGCTCCTTGTCGATTACTCTCTGTTTGAAAGGCGAGTGTCAGAACCACTAGACCTCGACGCGCCCACATTCGAATGACCGATTATTGTCCAAAAAACAATGGCTACTATAAAGTGGTTGTCTTATGGTGCAATTAAAAATAAGGTTGACGACCGCATGCCATCTACGATCTTTACATATCAAATCTTAATATGATCTGAAAGGTATAAATTGCCGATTCGTCTACTGTCAACTCGTTCACTCACCACACGGTCTGCTTTTTAGGTGATCTGTCGAGACAGATCACCTCTTAATTTCGTCATAAATTTCTTAATTTCTTTTTAATGGCCACATATTTGTCGCCAGGATATCTCAAATTTGACTATGTCAATTTCATCGAATTTCATGTCAGCTATAGGATCTGTCATGGAAACGCCAAAATAAGCTTTTCAAGGTCATCAAGTCATGATGACGTCATCTAGACGCCATTTTGTAAAATCACATTATCATACATATCTCCCATTATCAATTATAAAAAAATAACAATATTTACATCACATCAACTTCAGGTCAAGGGTCAACTGTTCATGTCATCAAAGGTTACCTGAAGGTCACGACGCGCGCATCAAAATCTTAAAATGCTCAAAATCACTTTTTGACCAGAGTAGGTTTCAGGTCATTTTAAACATTTCAAAAATTTACGCGCACACACGCATGCGCGTGGGTTTCTGCGCGTAACGCCTAATGCAACGCAAAAACACCGTTCTTTTATATAGCATTGCATTGATGATATAATTCTGAGCAATTTAATACCTTGATCCACCTTCTACGACCATTAATAACGAAATTATCACCCGTTAAAAATTTGCAGCACGTGTGCGCGCGAGTTCTCACTATAGGCCATATGGGCAAAATACATGCCTATTGAAAATTCACTTAACTGTAGCTCTTTAAAGAGAAATTCCAGTAGTTGCAGTAAACACTGATTTCATGAGAAAGTCTGTAAAACAAGGCTTAATTGTCAGAATATCATCGAGGATCTAGATCTGGTACAGTTACATTAACTGAACTTTATGAAATCTTGAAATCTACGCTGAAAAATGTTCACACTGAAAATCCCTAACACAGAGAAGCGCACGTGGGACAACGTATAGTTATTGCTTAGAGCGTCGGGCCCGACGCTCTACCCGAATCCTGTGCTTATTTCTTCCAGAATCCTTTGGCACATGCGTTTTATTTATACAAACAGACACTTTGGTGGTCATTTCATTGGATTCTGTACGAACTCATTTTGATATCGTTACCAAAACTAGCATTTACCTTTAAATAGTCCCCAATTTTTTTCTTCATATATCGATAGAGTATGAGTTGTAGATTTGATGTCATGTCAACATTGTCCCTAGATTTGATCATGACGTCATCAAAATCGCGCCTAAGCTGAAAATGTCATTTCTTTCAAAAATGACGTCATCAAATTTATGCAAATTTGATTATAACTCCGTAAATATTGATCATTTTTCGCCCAGTTTTCTCTATGATGCAGTTTAGAATGTACTTATTCTCTTAAGTGAACATAAATTTTCATTTTGAAAAACGCATCATGGTGTAAAACAGCGATGAAAAGAGGCATGTCATTTTTCCTCATTTTGCGTGTAATCTCTGTGGGACATGACATTTTCTCAAAACTACATTCCTCTATTTAGTGAGCTATATCTCAATTTATCTTGTTAGTTATCCCTGAGCTTTAAAAATGTTGTAGCTGAGATTCTTAGCTTTCGGGGAGTATTGCCTTCATTTTTCGATCAGATGCCGGGATCATGCCCGTTTTTCGCTTGCAAAATTGGATTTGGAATTCTCAAATTTGCTTACGTGTAATCTCTATGAGAACGTAAAATCCCTTTCGGGAATATCGTGGCTAAATGGATAACGCACTTGACTTGCGACCTCGGGGGCGCAGGTTCGAGTCCTGGGGTAAACTAGTCCTTTGCCAGGACTGTTCTACTTTTCAGTTACGTTGTTGATCAATAACACAATCTTCGACCTCTACGCCCGAAATGAAAACAGCCGCACGATTTCCTACCATCATCATTGGTGAAGGGCACACATGAGTAATACAGACCCCCATTCACTCACGTGTTATATCATAGCTCATCAAAAAATCATTAAAAATCAATCCCTCGATAGATTTTGCTTTAATTCACTGACATTAGTCACAATTAACAGTGCATTAAGACTTGATATGTTAATCAGGTACTTGCCCAGCTCAATCAAAAGTTAAATGGCCTGAAATAAGACTAACCATAATTTCGGCCAGTTCATCGCCAGAAAAACCAGAACTGCATTGTGGGTAATAATGATTAAAATGAAATACAAAAATGCAGTCTAGCCTTCCCAAACGCCTTGATTATGAAAGAGTATGAACATAGCATTATGTCTATCGTTTTTCTTTTGATATACAAACATTTGATCTATTTTTAATGAATTATTTTAATCAACAAAGTCATGTGATCTTTACTTACGCCTGTCCGGCATGCATTGCGCGCAGATGAATTACACTCGTGTGCCCTGAAGGGCGTGAAGAGGGGATAGCGCGATCACTGGGGAAGGCCCGCAGGGGATGGAGAATAAAGCAAATGGAGAGCAATAACAAGTACACCGACGTCTAGAATCTAGACTAGGGGTAAACCAGATGATTTTTTTCCATTTCTTTTTACCACCTCGTACATGATCCTTCATTACAATTAAAAGGTATGAAAGTTAAAATTTAGCAAGATAAAACAGATTATAATTACTTTTTTCACATCACATGTATTGCAATTATATTAAAGCGAACCTTTTCCCAGTGCTTTATCATCTCCCGTCTTTCACACGTATTCCATCCATAATGAACATTCCGTTGTCCTATCATGAAGATCATATTGATCTGCATGAACACGATGATAATGATCATGATGGCGAGAATATGGACAGAACACCTAATTCGTCCGCATGACGAATTAAATTCTAGTATCTAGTCTAATGCTATTTCGTCCATCAACATTTCATCTTACAACCATTTGGTCCATCAACCATTTGGTCCAATCATCACTTCGTCTAATCGCCATTTCGTCTATTACCATTTCGTCTTGTAACCAGTTGGTCTAATATCCATTTCATTTTCGTTCATTTTGCACAATTTAAAACTTAGTCCAATGAGACCAAATCAATGTTATATGGAATAAATGGCTATTGCACCAATTGGCTATTAGACGGAATGGCATTAGATTAAAATAATGAAAGTAAATCATGTGGTGAGTGGACGAACTGATGGTAGACCCAATGATAGTAGACGAGTTGGCAATCGGACGAATTGGCATTAGACGAATCGGAAAGAAACCATATGAAAGGAGCAGCCGACGCCCCATTGACCCCCCCCCCCCCCTCTGCGTCGTGAATTGACCTGTCAAGCCACTTCAGGGTCCAATAGTGTTCCAAAAAATAAAGAAGTATGGTTTTATATTTAATACAAGAACATGCATGTGATATCTGGCACGATAGCTCGTTGGAAAATGGCACTAAACACGCCTGAAATAAAAGCACCCCCACCAAAAAAAGAAATATTTTAAAGAATCAGGGGTGTTTCACAAAGATTTAAGTATGACTTAGAGTCGCACTTAAATGTCTAGTTGCGCGCAGTATAAAAGGCATGACAGCATAGGTCAGATCCAACGAACGTAGAGGGCAGCAACACACAAGCGTGTTGCTCTAAGGAAGGTCAACTCCGCTCGAATTTTGTGACCACTCTAAAAAATAAGGGGGACTTTTCGGAAATTTGTCGAGTTGATTTTTTTTTTCATTTGTTAATTTTTAATATTTTTAATGAACAATTATTAGGTCGGTTATTCTAGGTAGAAATATTACAAATATTACTTTTATTTTTAAAGAAATTATTTAGCTTAAATAATCATGATTTTGACATTTTTTCTCATTTTGGAATATTAAGTCTATGACGAGGATACCTCTTATCTCTTATTTTCCTCTGCTGAATTTCGCTGCACCACTAATAAATGCATAGCAACCACCGTAATAATCGAGGTCAATTTTCTGGCCTGGGTGCGCCGAGTCTGGGCCGGTCGCGTAGCTACTAGTAACGTTGATGATGCGCTGGGGCTTCAGTCGACTCGTCTTAGATCTTCTAGCAACATACACAATGACGTCTAATTTGCCTGGTCTGATTTGAAGTGCAATTGCTTCAGGGCTGATGTTTATCAACGATGATTGTTCAAGGTCAGATTTCAAATTTTAAATTGCATTTTACTTTTAAGTCTATAAATCTTCATACAAGGCGCCGAATCCCCGAAATCCGGGTCTAAATTTCAACTTCGAGTCCGAGACTATGGACGGCGAAAAAAAACTCATGCATCGGATGCATTGCATTGGCTGCGCGCTGCGCTGCAGCTGAGCTGCACAGCCAGGCGCTGCATGGCGTCGCGTCGAAGGTCGATAATCATTGAGCAACCAAACTTCCAAAGGCAAAGCCAAAGCCAAATTAAAGCTTGAATAAACGGCCACCTATTCACATTTTCCCTGGTTTTCTTCAATAATTTCTAAGAAAAATCAGCCAATTCTGGGAAATTGATTGCAATGTTACATCGTTTGCAGAGTGCCATCATCGTTTTGCGTTAGACTTAACCTTAGTTATACTTAGATCTAGGCCTAGACTAGAAGAAATGGGAGCTAGATAGATTTTACACCATCTTAATTTATGATTTTGGGCAGAAAGTAGATTTGATTGACAGCATCCATATCTTAATTTGACCATTGATTCTGTGCAATCAAAGACTTTTACATAATTTGTTTGCCATATTGCAAGAATTGGTAAATTTTCCTGGGCCTGCATGGCCTGGGCTTGGCTGGCAGAACACGTATTTTTTGGAGAAATTTCGAAAGTGAAAGAGCAAAGTGACTGCATGAGCTCGTCGTGATTTTATTTTTATGCATTTTCTAACTGAATTTTAAAGATTTCATGCCTAACGGTAAGGCCTAACGGTAACTTTTCAACCATTAAATCTTCTAGTTCTAGATCTAGACTTTACCCTGTAGGCATTTAACGGACTTAAAAAAATCATAACTAGCGGCTAGCCCATGCAGGCTGGCCTTAATTGAACCAAACTTAGCTTGCATGGACCAACCCTCAAATGGTCTAGATTTAGGCGTCCTATACTATAAAGACAATGTGGAATTCATCTGTTTTGAGTTTATTATTATTTTAGTATTTTTTATTGTCTCATACCAACAAGTCGTGCTAGATCTATATATATTCTAGATCTACTTAGATATCCAGTGTGGAACAACATCTTCAACAAACAGATCGAGACTGGTCAGAGCATTTGTCTAGTTAGACAAATAAAGTTACATGTAGATCTTTAGACTTGAGTCTATCGATCAACTAGACAGGAATAACCGTCGTTTCTGGGGATTTATTCAACAATTTCTGACATTTTACTATAATCTCCATCGGTGAGTGAGCCAGCGCAGTTCAGCAGAGCAACCAAAATACAGAGACTGAAGCTTTTGGTTTATCGATCAACATGATCAAGATCTAGGTTAGATGTAGACTTCACTTATTACTGATTGGAATGTATTTCTAAATTTATAAGTTTTGGGGAAAATGGTGAAAAGAAATGATAACATACTACTGATAGATACGTGAATTATTTTTTTAATACCCATTGGCATTGCTGCCCGGCTGCTCTAATAAATAAATAAATAAATGAGTCACGGCCTATATGGACTGCAGATAAATGCTGATCGACGCCTAGCAGAACAAGTACCAGTGCTAGACTAGGGGGTTGAAATCTAAGCAGACGACGGAGCATAATGTAGCTTATGCATAGAATGATGATGGGTTCAGCGAAGAGCCCAGAGAAAATAAGGGGGACATATTCAATCCCGAAATGCTTTGCGAGTGGTCACAAAATCGTCTCGGCGCAAATCACCTAATTCAGCCGTCTGGTGAAATCGCTGATAACAACAATCACCGATTTGGTAATGATTTTAGTTTCCTGAAACTTGCATTTGTAAAGTTTTAAATATCAAAGTATGTTTTCATATTTATGTATATCCTTCAACATATTTTTTAATGTTATCTTTGATATCGTTGTAGTCATATTCTTTCATATTCGTTTCTTGATCACTACTAATTTGTTGTTGTATTTGATCGGCATTTGATTTCGTTGTCATGAACAATAAAATATGCGCGCAGCTCAGTTGCATGCGCGTATCGAGTTGACCTTCCTTAGAGCAACACGCTTGTGTGTTGCTGCCCTCTACGTTCGTTGGTCAGATCGTGCCAAGAGGACGCGCACTACTGCGTATTGATCAATAAGATTGCGCGTTGCACATCATGTACGCGTCGACCTTTAAGCGCGACCTAAGTCATACTTAAATCTTTGTGAAACACCCCCCAGGGGCCTGTTGCATAAAACTTTTTTCCTGAGAAAACTCTGGTAAAAACTGAAAACTAAGGTTAGTCTGATTTCTGCCATTGACTTTAACACAGGGCAAAAACTCCGGTAAAAACAACCTGAGTTTTCTCAGGTAAAAAGTTTTATGCAACGGGCCCCTGGTGTCTTAAACCACTCGGCCTGGGGATCTCAACCGTTGCTTCATCTGTACTATGGGCGGAGACAGGGGCGGATCCAGGATTTTCCAAGGGGGGGGGGCAATTTTTTCGGAGGAAAATTTGATAAGCAAAAAAAAAACAAAGTTTCAACCACAAATTAAGGATATTTCGTACCCGAAAAAATTGACAAGCCCCCCCCCCCCAAACCCCCACAGATTAAGGATATTTCGTACCCGAAAAAAATGTTTACAAAAAAGTCTTCAATTTCAAAAGAGGGGCAAGCCTCTGTTTTAATGGCATTTTTACATTACAAATTTAAATTTGCTTATCATGAGGGGGGTGGGGGCACGTGCCGGCTGTGCCCCTACCCCCGGATCCGCCAGTGGGTGGAGAACAGAAACTGATCCTTTATCTCTTAAAAACTGTCGACCGACTCTACTGAGTACTTTTTTCCAGCGATATCAATAAAACAAGAAGTGGCTTTTTTTAATCCGGTCGCCAGCGACATGCCAGATTGCAGATCCCTACATTCTTATTCAAGATTAGCCGGATTAATCGATCATGTTAATCCTCTGCGCTAGCTTTCATTAATCCACGAGGACGTATCGGATGTAAAACGGTAGGTGAAAATAGGTCTAATCGATTCTGAATAAGGAGACATATTTAATGCAATTATATATTTCAATATGGTAAAAAAAATGTATTTCATAATTTAGGGGTTGCATCGACCAATGCACACGTGTGCCTCTCCTAATATTGAAGGAAAAGAAATAGCCCTGGCAAAGTTCGCAATAATTGGGCCAATAAATCTAGTAGACTTCACCTCAATTCCCCTTTCCTTTCATTATATCAAGGTAACTAAAATGCAACATTTTACGGTTTCTGTCTGGGTTTAGGGCTCCTTTTGAATGTCTCTTTTCTTCTTTTTCTCTTCTTTTTTTCTCCGGCTTTCCACCCTCTAATCCAGTGTTGCATTGTGCGAGATAATTCATACGTAACAATGCTCTCACCAGTTTCAGTTCACACATGTACAGACATTTTGTCTCGACATCTACGCTAATCCCCCTGTTAGATATTGTCGTATACTGTCTGTTAAATCATGATAAACGACCGCAATACATCGCAAAACTTGTATCAATTTTCTGACTTCAGCTTATCTGTAATACTTCATAAACACTCAATCACGTTTTAAAAAGAGATCATAAACACAATCAATACAAAGGTTATCGCTTGAATTAAAATGTAACATTTAACGCAGAGGAGTTTAGCCTGTGGAAATATCCAATTCAGCTTTTTAACACTTTTGAACACTCGACACAATTCATTAACACTTATGATTATACAAGTTTCTTCTACAGTTTTGTAATTGGGAGTATTGAACACTTTAATCCTTGAGCACCTTGGCAGTCGCGTAATGAACAAAAATAAATGAGGGGCAGAACGTGGCTCAGTATTGGGTAATATTTATGAGAAGTCGCGATGTCGAGAAGCGAGCAAGATATTTTGACAATTTTTACTTAAAAGTTTAGTTTTGCGATTGGTTTTGACATACAATCAATGTCATATTTCACTCCTCTTCTTTCCTTTTTTTCTACTCTGATTTATCTTGGTCCTGAAACTTTGAATAAGAAGGGGGGGGGGTCCCTAAGCCCCACCCCTATCTACATGTTTAGCGTTAGAAAATATGAATTCAGATACGTTTGTTAGGATCTAAACACATATCTCATAGCGTTGGATTTTTTCTCCTTAGATATTCCAAATTCCAAATTAAACACACGTGTATCTGATAAAAGGTTATCATGATATTCTTTTTTAAAATCTAGAAATGTGGGACTTCCAAGTTCTTTCGGGTTAGTATAGTGATAGCTTCTAATTGGTAGTGTTTGCGACATCTATTTAAAATATGTATAAGTGAAAATTCATGTAGAAGTATTGAGAAGTTCTACAGTGCACGCTTTATAATAATCTTCCGTTTAAGTTCGTTTATTTAGCTGTTTAACTCCATTTTCACACAGACCGTGCCAATGAGACCTTCTCCAGACCGTTCGATGATTGGTCATTTGGAAATAACGTAAAATCTTTGGCCTGTCTAGGGTCGGTTTCACTGCACCAAGTGAAACTGTCGCAGTACAGAAGAATGTAGTTGTTGACACATGGATGACCATGTTGACAGAACGTGCATTTCATGTTGTGAAAACGAAAATAAACTTGCGGTCGTCTTGACGACATCTTACGGAAACTGTCAGAAGCATGCTGATCGATGGTAGTGTCTGACCATGGATCCTACTAGAGTAGATCCATGGTCTGGCAGAAGCTTTTACGGTGTTTACCTGGCAATTCCAGACAATAGGGTGTGAAAAGAAATTTATAGTCCTGGATCGTTTTCACGACCATGATGGCGGCCTAGAAAGAGTCACAATTTATCATCAGTTTGTTTTGTTTAGTGTATGGTTGAAATCGAAGCACATATTTCAACTTTGTTTGGGTGGCTCTAGGCGCTCCAATATTACCCGGGCTACCGATTCCGGTGCTCCATTTTTTTTTTTTTTTGTTTGGGGGGGGGGTACGTCCTGTCGGTACCAATTCACCCAACCTGGGTTCAAGAGTACAGCGCATTGTGGATCAATTTTTTGTTGAAGCAAATTACGCCATGTCTGCAGGGATTCGAACCCACCACCTTCTGTTTCAAAGTCCGGAGACTTATCCAGTCATGGGCCACAACGCTCCATATGACAGATTTTTCTACATGCAGAAGAGTAGCTTTTCGATACGTAGAGTATGATGCACTGATTACCAAATAAAATAAGATAGCACAGAAATTAAGCCCCCCCCCTCCCCTGAATTGAAATATCGCAACCTTTAGCGCAGAGGAATTTAGCGAATTAATTATACTAACATTTATTGATCAATTCCCGGATAAAGATAATATTGATCAATCAGGTCACGAAACAGTAAGTGCACGTCAAGCTCTCCATATTCACAGGAGATGGTTTCAAAATTGGGTTTGCCAAATTCTTTTCTTCTAGACAGTAGACGTATTTCTTCGGATCATTTCGCAAACGATTTCCGAACACATGCATGCGAGTTTCTTCTGCGATGCAAAGGTCCACTAGCGGCACGGGGAAATGAGGAACAAATTTTGAAGGGATATTGTGATTCTACATGGAAAGCAAACAAAAAATGAAACCCCGCTAGGGGAGCTACGCGGCTAGGCGATTTTGCAGATAGTATAACAATTAAATGATTGCTGATAAAATAGAATTCCTCGTCTCGCTTTGACTCTTTCCTTTTATTAACGTAAATGATCCAATGATTGCGTGATTGTAAAAGATCACGCAACATAATAATTCAGATCGATTCAGTACGTCGATTCAAGGCTATATACACCTCACGACTATCTGCGATCCAATGTTGGGTGTGAACACTTGTTTTATTTTATTGACTTTATGGAATTTCTAGCACAAGTGTCACTGCATTTTTAACATAACTAAAAAAGTTCACTCATAATTATGTACGGAAATAATCATATAATTCATTTTCAAACCCTTTTCCTGACCCCCCCCCCTTCTCTGGAGTTTTACCGCCTTTATTGTTCGTATTCATTATTGTTACGTTTTTTTTCACTTTTATGTACCAGTATATATTATGCATTGAGTTTCTTACTCATCAAGCATTTGCTTTCAGGGGCACCCAGGGGAATGAAACCTTTGGAGTAAGTAGGCTTTTGTCGAAACAGAAAAATCAAAGAATAAGAACGAAAGTTTGAGAAAAATCAGACAAATAACGAGAAAGTTATAATCATTTGAATATTGCAATCACTAATGCTATGGAGATCCTCCTATTGGCAATTTGACAAGGATGTGTGATGTCACATGTGAACAACTTTCCCTTTGATGGATTATAAAATACCTTCAAAATGTCACTTTCTGCTCTTTCTTGTGGTGATACAAACTCTTTATCCATGATGTATTCTTGAAAAATCTGTATTACATGCCATCCTTTAGAAAGAACCCATGATCTACTGATGGATGTGATAAAAGAGGCAATTTAAGTGAAATATACACTAAAGTAATGGGGAGAGTTGTTCACAAGTGACATCACACATCTATGTCGCATTGCCAATTTGAGGATCTCCATAGCATTAGTGATCGCAATATTCAAATACTCATATCTTTCTCATTATTTGTCTGATTTTTCTCAAACTTTCGTTGATCTGTTTCTTCGATTTTTCTGTTTTCACACAAGCTATCTTGTTCCAAAGGTTTCATTCTCCTTTAAACTGGATTTTTAATAATTGTGCATTCATGTATGAATTTATATATATATATATATATATATATATATATATATAAATTTACATATGTATATATTGGTTTTTATAATTGAATAAATGAATTGATTTGAACAATATTTTACGCTCATTCAGCAAAAGCTGATATTAAAAGAGGCCCTAAAAATGGAATTGATGTGATTCCAATATCTAATCGTGATGACGCCATAGTAATCATAATTTTGGCTACGATGTGAAATCAATTTGGCCTTTTGTCCAAAATTTGTGAAAGTTTAAAAGAATCGGACAATACCACGGACCTAGGGCCCGTTGCATAAAACTTTTTACCTGAGAAAACTCTGGTAAAAACTGAAAACTAAGGTTAGTCTGGTTTCTGCCATTGACTCTAACACAGGACAAAATTCAACCTGAGTTTTCTCAGGTAAAAAGTTTTATGCAACGGGCCCCTAGACTAAAGAACGTCATTGCTGATGAAAAAAATTGAGTATGGACAAAAATCGAATTGGCACATAGGCAATTAAAATTGGAAGGGACAGCTCTTCCTTTTGTGTTAAAGTTTGTCTTTAATAATTGTTTTCGAACTGTCTCCTATCCCTATTATTGCAATTTATTTAGTGCGCTGGAAAGGCGAGCCCCCATCTATTTTGTTGAATGCACATTCGAATCGCGCGGAATGTAACCTCAAACAAACCGCACTTGTCAAAATGCGGCAATTTCTTTGGTAAATTAAAAAAAAAATTATCGTTTTTACGAAACTTTGTCTACATTGACACCGCGTTCGTGATGCCTGAATGTATTGTATAAAAGAAACAATAGCACAGGAGATATGGTCCGATTTCACTCGGAATGTACCTTTGTTATTAATTCGAAGTATTCAAAGTGAAAGTGAAATAATGATGAAATTTTAACCTCGTGTGACCAAATACAGCAAGATTAATCCCTTCTTCTTTTTCATTTTTTGTTTGTTTCTATATTACATTTTGTTGTTGGTAGATCTTGGACATCATGTCCCCGCTTCCGCACAACGGAAATAGTGGGTGGACCAGTCGCCAATAAAGGCGGAGGGGGGGGGGGGTGGACGGCGGTGCACAGCCGAATAATCATAGAATTGTTAACATTGCAGCTAAACTTTTCTGGGAACCACCACCTGCCCCCCTTTTTGAATGAATTTATTGTTTTATTGACAGAGAACCTCTAAAAAATATTTCTTGGCTTACATTTTTAAGGACACAGCTGTGGCTTCAGTTTTTCGAGACAGGTCATTTTTTTTATTAGGGAAACGGTTCGAATGTTATTCATAGAATAGTACAATACCTTTCCCTTTTTACGTTTCTGTATCCCCCTCTTCGTGATTTTTATGAAAATGTTTGGAGCACACGGCAAAAGCCCCCCCCCCCTCCTCTGACCTTCAGCGAATCGGATTTAAAAAGTCCAAAATTTTAAACCATGTGGATCTGTCACAATATTCAAGCTTAGAGGCGTCGTGGATATTAAGCGCTGCATAAAAAACAAAGGAATTTCAATATCATCCATATCATCAATATTACCCTCAACGTAAGAGGATTTGGAAAGGTGCCCTACACTGAACTAAAATAGGCGGTTATTTCCAATTAGTCTAATGCCAATTCGTCCAATTGCCAACTCATCTAATATCATCGGTCTACAGTCAGTTTGTCCACTATCCACATGGTCTAAGTGCCAATTCGTCCCCTCACCATTTCGTCTATTGATCCAATAGCCATTTAGTCCATATAACATTTGGTCTAATTGGACGAAGTGTAAATTGTGCAAAATGAATGGAAATGAAATGGATATTACACCAACTGGTTATGAGACGAAATGGTGATTAGACGAAGTGACGTTTGCACCAAATGGTACACTCTTAAAACAAATCAGTCAAATTGACGAGACCAGTAGTCAGCTGGGAGCAACCGATATGGCAATCACTGATATTCACATTTCTGACATATATTCCAGTCAGAAATAACTCTTTTCTAGTAAAATATGACTAGAAAATAGTCAAATATGACTAGTCAAAACAGTTGCACCCAGCTGACCCTATTAACTAGTCATTTTTGACTGATTTGTTCTTAGAGTGTAAGACAGTGGACGGAATGGCATAAGACTAGATGAAAGTAGACCATGTGGTGAGTGGACGAGTTGGAAGTAGACGAACTGGCAATTTACCATATAGGCTATGAAGGGGTTACGCTTCGATCTTAGGGTCAATGCCCTTTTTTATACTTCCAGTCGAAATTCAACAAGGTTTATATATAGGGAATCCTAAATGTAAAGATGCGCGTCTTCAACAGAGCGGAGGGGGCTACGTTCCAAAGAACATATCGATTTTGTATTTAGCGTATCCCTCAACTCGGATATAGATCCATATAAATTACTTTAATCCGTTTCAACTGATTAATTCTTTCTGTATGACAGACCATGCATCATTCCAGTACGCTTGTTTTCATGTATTTTTACTTATGTTGTTGATTTGCCAACACCCCCCCCCCATGTCTAATTCCCTCTGTATATTTGTTGCAATATCTATTGCAATTTTTTAAAGTATGTATTTCGCTGTTGTTGTTGTACGTAATTTGTGGAAATAAATTGACAATTGTAAATTTACATATAATTTTTTACAATCTAATATCGGGTATAAACTGACAAATTTCTTACAAAATCAAGATCTAAAATGGTTATCATGATTATTGAGATCATTTATGGTATATGTATTTTGCATATTTTCCTATTTGACCAAAGATTATCGATTTAAATATATATTCATATATGATATACTTTGTTACGTATAATTAAATTTGTTCGTAGTACCAAGATATTTTAACCTTGTTATTGATGATTTTGTTTGAAATGTAAACTTTTGCAATTCGGTCTTATGCCGCGAAGAAAGTATTTTTAATAAAGCATTTTGATTTGAATTGAATGAGGAAAGTAGTTATTGGTTAACGAATTAATATATATTAAGCAAATGTAGGTGTTGCCATACGGCGTAATCATAAAGCCGTATGAAAATTGGATGAAATATCAGTGGGAAGATAAAACATTAATTAAATTCAATTAAAAAGAGGAATTATTTATTCTTCGTCTATCTTACCCTACATATCGCATTCACAATATTTTTCATATTCATATTTCATCAAAACAAAGTCATTTGAATAGGAGCCAACAGTGCTACTGGACATGAGAGAGAGAGGGGGATGTCTTCTTTTGATAGAGTGAATTTGATCGAACATCAAAATCCCCGCCCTGCATTCGCCCCGTAGTGCGCGCGCGCGCTTCGTGCACTCTGTGTTTAACACGTTTTGCGGGCCCACTACTATACTGCCCATCATAAAGTAAATCCGGGCTACAAGGTCAACACAGGATAATTAGATACAAAGGACATTAAACAGATCAATAAGGACAACCAGACACAAAATAAATGAACAAATGAACAGATAAGAAAGAATATTGATTATACCAATATATCGATTGTGAACCCCATTTGGTGGTATTTAGGTGAAGAAGGCCCTTTGCCTGCTGCACGCAAGCGTATCACACGAGCTCTTTTTGACCTTTTCAGCTAAACCTACTAAGCCAAACATAATGCTTTATAGATAGCGATTTAGTTCCACGTGCCTTCAGACTGCAACATAATTCTTCATGAAAGAACACACGCTCATTGGGCCATTTGAGCGAAATTATAGGTCTATTCACGCCCAACTGTTGAATCAGTGAAGCCTGGCTGAATTTATGGGATGGATCCTTGGGGATTTAGCCGTTGACAACTTATCAAGTCTGGCAGTCTATTGTGAAAAGATCATTGATTGAGTGACACTGCAATTTATCTTTTTATCCGTTTCAGATCACACGAAGTTACAAGCGAGGAGTGACAGCTCCCACGAAACGCGGACCACCTATTTGATACCGGGACCCGATAGTTGAAAGACCAGGGATCGAAACCGTTTTAACCCCAGCATCCTCCAAACCCGGACAGTTTTCTCGCCATCGACTTAAAGTGAAGGAGTGTCCCCGCCATGGTGTCCTACAAGATACGAAACGGACGGATAGACGACTGCGAAGATGTTGTCCGGCTCATGCAGAAATTGTCTGCGCATGAGGGCTTCGCGGGCCAGACGAAAATCACCCCAGACGGTAAGTCTATGTAATAAAACTCGTAAAAAATTGTTTGAGAATATTAAGATTAGAGAGACCTACCTTGTCAAAACTTTGAGACAGGAATTAACATAACATTCAGATATGATGCCAAATCTAACTTATTTCCCTTTCACCCCCCCCCCCCTCATTTTTTTTCTAAATCACTTATTTTCCTTGGTCATGAAACCCTTTTTTGCGAGGCAAGTCCGAGATTTTGGGGGGGGGGTAAAACTTTATTGGTATGAGTAAGCCTATAGGCCTACCTTTACCAAAATTTTAGACAGGTGTTAATTTCATGAAAAGGACTTTTTACCTTTCGTGCCTGTTTGCCAAACTCTTTTTTTCTAAAGAACCCCCCCCCAAAAAAAAAAGGGAAATGCGAACCGGCGTTTGACCCACTTGTGTTTGACTCCAAAGCCATCTTCAAAAATTAAGGGGAAAGTATACTCAAGTTGGTAATAATAAAAACAGAGTGGGAGAAATCTATTGCATATATTTGATTGCTTTAACCATGGAGCTGTTCCCTCATACTTCATGTCTGGTGCTATTTCTATCCCGAAGTCTAAAATATAATCGTTCTGCAAGCTGGAGTTTGACTACTATTTGGAAGCGTTTTAGGTTACATTTTTCAAATTTTCCTACAATGTGACAAAAATGGAATACAGTAATCAACCATTATTTTTTTCTCTCTCTTCACAAGTATAGTGTTTTACAAAAACTTCTCCGATTTGGCAATATCAACACAGCGCCTTTTCTTACTTTATATCAAGAAAAAGGCAAAATCATTTTCATTTCAAGTAAACTCCATTTTTTACCGTAACTTCGATAACAATGTTCTCGCGATTTTCTGCCTAAATCGAAACCAACTTGATAAAAGGACAACTCTACTCCAGGCCATCTTAACGTGATCTACTGGGACAGACGAGGGTTTCAACTTCAGTCACATTCTCCTGAAAAAAATCGGCAAGTCACATGAAATTCTTAAATTTTTTCAACCACCCGTGTCGAGTCGGGAAATGTGATAATGTTTAACCCACTTTCAAGATATCAGGACTCCCTGGTCGTACACTCAACTCTCTTATGGATATCACGTTGACTGTGCCGATACCGAAATGATTTTTTTTTTCACAAGCAACTTATTCTTTCAATTCTTTTTTCTATTCTATCCGATTCTACCGCGGCACTCCGTCATCCCCGAAATCAATATGAGATTTCGCAACTGCAACAGGGTTGGACTCAAGAACACAAATGTATTGCACATGCTCAGTAAATGACAATGAACAGATTGGTGGTGTTTGTCGAAAATTTGTGTTCTGGGACAGCAGTTTCGTCCTAGGTTTCGGAGCTGACGAAAAATTCTGCGAAAATGTCGTTTGTCCCGAGTCCAGGGAAGCGTATCATCAACATTTTCATCCGACGAGTCGTCAGATCTGACAGCTTCCCCCGATTTTGATTGGCTGAGAGGCATTGTTACTATGGTAACTGTCGGATAAAATGAGATTTGTCGGATAAAACGTCCGACAAGTCATTTCATTAAACGGCCCCAAGGACGAAAACGCTGTGTTGATTCATAAATTTTCGACAAAGCCTGCTTTGTTATGAAGGGTTTGTGACAAAACATTCTCTGCGTTTATAGAAAGCGTCTACGAAGTGATTGCTATAATGCCGGATAATAATTCACATATTAAGAGCAGAACATCGGTTTTGTTCGAATCCAAAGGGTAGAAACTGCACGTCGGGATCCCGTGTGAATTTTTGAGAATCATTTCGACAAGTTTTGAAAAAGCGTTTCGACTCATTAACTTCATGGAGTTCATATATTCAAGGCCACGATTATTCAAATTCAATACTGGAAGATTCGTGACAAAAGCTCAAAAGTAAAAGAATCTTCCAAGGGCTCCGACTGCAAACAGTTGGGTGGTTACGGGGGGGGCATGGGTAAGGATTCCCCCTCCAATCGAAATGAACGCCCCTACGCCTTAAAATAAGAGAAAAATCTAGTGTAAACTTAACTCACATTGATACTAATTTTCATTCCTATTACAATTCAATACTAAAAGATTCGAACGAGTCTGATTACAAAAAAAAACACAGTTGGGTAGCTATTACGTGGGAAATATTGGTCGAAATTTTCCCCTCGAATTGAAATGCCCTTCCCCTAGAATTCACAATGATGCTAAATTCACCATTATTCATATTCAATACTGGAAGATTCGTGAAAAAAGCTCAAAAGTAAAAGAATCGTCCAAGGGCTCCGACTGCAAACAGTTGGGTGGTTACGGGGGGGAGGGGGAATGTATGGGTAAGGATTCCCCCTCATTTGAAATGCCCGCTCCCTCCGCCTTGATATTATAGAAAAATCTGATGTAAAATCAATTCACATTGATACTAAATTTTCATCCCTATTACAATTCAATACTAAAAGATTCGGAAAAGCTGATAAAAAAAAACATTTGGGTATACGTGGGAAATACTGGTCCAAATTTTCCCCTCGATTTGAAATGCCCTTCCCCTCGATTCACAATGATGATAAATTCACCATTATTCAAATTCAATACTGGAAGATTCGTGACAAAAGTTCTTAAGTATAAGAATCTTTAAAGAGCTCCGACTACAGGAAGTTGGGTGGTTACCGTGGGGAGGGGGGGGGGCATGGGTAAGGAGTCCCCCCCAAATAAAAAAAACAATACGGCACCTTACAAATGGGATGGAAAGAAAATATGAGGCACCTTCAATTCATATTGATGCAAATTTTTCACCAAGAAATGTAATGAAAAGTTCAAAAGAGTTAAAAAAGATGGAGAGATTTACACAAAGGACATAGAAGGTGGAATTAGCCCCTCCGAGTTAAATACACAAGCCTCTCTCTTAAAAATGAGGAAAAAACTGAAGGAAATTAAATTCATATTGATCATGTTGATACCAACTTCCAATTCAATGCTGTAGGATTAGTGGCCCCAAAGCTCAAAAGTAAGCAATCCTTCCGAATGCAAACGGCAAACAGTTGGATGAAGGGCCCAGGAGTCGAGATTTGCCCCTCCCTCAATTGAAATGCCCCCCTTCTTCATTCACATGGCCACTGATTTCACCATCATTCCAATTCGAAACTGAAAAAATTGTAACAAAAACTCTTGACAGTAAAGAATCATTTAAGCAAAAAGGGTTAATAGTTGAGTAGTTGCGTATACATGTAGGTGGGGCGCAGTGGTCGAGAATGCATCCACCCCCGAGTGGCGTCTTGAAGAAAAAAAATGTAGATAATTTATGTTAAAATGCATTGTCAACCTTCATGCATGTATGACGTTCATGTATTATGTCAAGGAGAGAATACGAGCCCGAACCATTAGTATTGTCAAGATGGGTTACATGTATTCCGTTTTTGAACATGAAATCAGAGATGACAGCGTTAAATCTAGTGTGGCGGCTAGCTCAGTGATTTTTCCGGGTTGGCTGAGTGACAACGAAATGTTCAGTATTATCAGTAAGCGAGCAAACAAAGCGACTGAGCTGATTAAGGGATGTTTGGGGTATAAATTAGTTGGAATTGTAAGAACAAATGGTGCAAACTTATTATTCCGGGTTGGCTGTTGGTTGAGTGACAACGAAATGTGAAAATACTCAACTTCATCTGTAAGCGATCGAACAAAGCGACTGAGCTGATTAAGGGATTGCAATATGAAGGTTGGATTTGAAACCTCTACCGTGCCTCCCTGCTGCAAACGCGGCCATTTAAGGCCTGGTCACACCACCCGAGCGTTGTTGGAGCGGTCGTGGAGCGGTAGGGATAGAGGGCCGAATTTCGCTCACAAAATTGGGGGAAAAATCGAAAACAAAATAAAAACAATCGAAATCGAAAATGGTGAACGGTAGCGAGCGGTGATGATTTTTTCTCTCCGCTCCACGACCGCTCCAACAACGCTCGGGCGGTGTGACCAGGCCTTTAAATATCTAGGTCTCCATTGTCATGGTTGAAGTTCGAATGGACATAATGGGATTCCGTACCCTTTACGATGCCCCATGTGTGTAAACACATACATCTAAATACATCACGAATACCAATCCATCAATTTAATGACAATCGAAACGGGCGAGGCGATACGGCACCCGGCGTATACACGGTCTGCATACTTACTTGGATATGTTTCACAGTGATATGTGTCCCTCGGTAGTTAATAATTTGGGAGAGATTAAAATGGCTCCGATATATGTGAAAGGTGGATTGTACGTGCCCTTGGGAATTTCATTAACCTTTATTATGCTCATATTATGCTCATACGAGGCTCTTCATCATTTCATGTATTTGTTTTTCATTATTGTTAGTACTCAATATTGTGTATTCAACTATTCATTTGATTATGATAATGATAATTAAGTTGCGAGTCCATCCCATCTATTCGTCTGTTCGTAACTCTTTTATTGTTTCATATGCATATTGTTTTTTATTATTTACTTAAAATACCCACACTCAAATTCCACAGATTGGAATGGCTATAATTATGTGAACAAGATTTGGAGATCTAGTTGAGGACCCATCTGGAAATAAGCTTTCGAGCTTTCATGGGTTATCCCGTGCAAGCCGTGGTTTTTAATGCTCCTGCTGCTACGTTAGGGTGATTTGTCAAAATCAATAAATCAATCAATCATCCAGCCAACCAGCCAACCAACCAATTAATCCATCAATCAATATCCCCTCGGATCAGTTTTAATCGATGACTTGTGGACCCTCTGAATCCCTTGTAACGGTAGCCACTTCCTGTATTTCACGCGCAATACCTATGGGAAAACGAAAATGGTTCGTTCAATTCCTACTCCATCCGGTATGGTGACATAATGATCATCATTTGTTCTAAAATTATAGCTTCCTTCTGTTTACCTTTCCGATCCAATATCCTTTGATCATGTTGTTGCACATATTTTCACCATTATCACCTGTTATTTCAATAATTTCAAGAACATTTACGTGGGCTCAATGATAACGTTGTAGGCTCGCGTTTTCTCTCTTAAAGGGGGGAGTCCACACTTATGTACAGTTTGGTCAACGGAGAACACAAGAATAAGGTAAAATTAGGAAAATTTGACGAAAATTAATGGAAAGATAGCAACTTATTTCTTTTCAAGTTTTATATTATGATGCCACTTGTAAGATGCATAACGCCATTTACAAGCTCTCAAAACAGCATTAACAAAGCTTTGGGTACATGTTTCCAATAATCGGTGATAATGATACCATTGATAGTCCGGGGTTAAGAAAATCCTGTGTAAAAAGGGTACTGGGGGCCGGGCGGGGGACAAATTCATTTTGGAAAACAAAACTACAAAAGAGGCCAAACATCAGTGTTGACCTAGAACTCTTATTCTTCTATCCTTTATTCTGTTCCTCATCGAATGACGTCACGCTGTTTACTCCTTTTGTACATAATGATTTTCTTTTTAAGGATCATTTCAGATTGGCCTGAGTAATCGAAACACAGTTGTCGTATTCTATTATAATTGAAATATATCATCCGTAAATCATAACAAATAAATAATTCTCAGCCAGGGGGCTCGTCCTCTGACTCGAGGATAGGCTTCATTAGGATTTGATGGGGTGGCAGTAAGGGACACGAAAGTTTGACAAATGAGATTTCTGTACTTTTAAACGGATACAGTGGCTCAGTGGCAAGACGACCCGCCTCGAGAACGAGAGGTTGTGGGTTCGATCACTAAAAGAATCATACCAAGAATGAAAATATAGGACCTACTCTGCCTTCTTGTCAACCGCTAGAAGTATGAAAATTGACAAGGATTATTATGGGAAAAGAAGGGCCCGATGAGAGAACATTTAATTAGAGCTGGGGTGGCTTCCCTGGGTAAATACATTATATCTTTATGATAAATCTAATTTTTCTTGAATCTGAACGATTTGCCAGTTATGAAGAACCCGATAATTTGAAAACAAAATCTGATATCATAGGGCCTTTGTAATTAAAAAAGATTATTTCGGTTTTTTTTCTTCAAAATTCTAACCTTCACGATAGTGTCTTGAATATCACAATGAATCGATTGCATGAAATTGCCCCGTGTGTGGCGTATGTCACGTGACCAGTGAAACTTCTCACCTCCCGCCCCAACATCCACATCCTACAGTTACACCAACGAAACCGGACTCTAGACCGATCAAAGCTATCACGTTATTCCCAATGACAATAGCATCGGTCGGTTTGGAGTCGGTTGTGTTGGTGTGACCGAACTTCGTGCTGCAGTCACATTACAAAAACCGACTCCAGACCGATCAAAACTATTACGTTATTATCAATGACATACTATTGATCGGTTTGGAGCCGGCTTTGTTAGTGTGACTGCATGAGCAATGGATTGGTCCACGATTGGTGATTATTGCATTGAGGACCCACGTATGCATGGTTATTGCATTTAGCGAAAGCTGTTTTATTTTTTGTTTGAACTTGAGCGGGGGATAAAGAGTCAGCATGGTGGTGGTGGGGGTGTCAAAGGGACGAGTGTCTGTTTGAGTGGTTCAAATTGATAGGTCAAAAGTCAATTCGTCAGTCACGGTGAGAAAAACCATGGACATGGAAAAACCTACACACACTCACATCACGCACCTGACATCACCCGGCCATTAAGGACCATGCGCTTAGAAATTCCCAGACTCCTTGCGATAATTGAGCCTATCACCTGAAAAACTGTTATTTTCCAATTTCAACTTGCCTTTCTTATGATAGGGCCTATATCATGTATATATGTACTAGTTCTTATGATATAGTTGCGATTATTGGACATACTAGTAAGTGCTGAAAAGTGCTATTTCCCAGTAGGCATTTGACATTTTGGCTTGCGTGTTGAACATGGTTATTTCCCAACTTGCATTTAATGTTACAGGGTCTATGTGCGGAGGATTGTATTTTCATGATAATTAACATAATAAAGATATTTACATAATATGGTATATTTTGGTAGACAAATTATGATGCATAACTTGAATAGAAAAAAGGGTCTCGTTGGAGATGGGAGATTCACTAAAAAGCATAGCTTGTAAAAAGTGAGCCTCCCTAAAGAAAGAGGGAAAGGGAAAGAGGGAGAGACGCAATAGTTGCTAATTACATACGGAGACTTACTGATAGCGGAGAACAAGAACAAAATAACACCGACAAAGACGAAATGGAAAAAGAATTAAAACAAAACAAAAATAATTGTGGCCAAAAGAGGGAGTAAACTGAATGATAATGACAAAAAAAAAAGAATGAATAAGTTGTGGTCTGAGAGGGGAAAATAAAAAGGAATGCCTTCTCCATTAAGGCCTATATGCTGAAAAGTGTCATTTTGTCGTCATATCACTTCATTGTCATTAGAGCATTTGTGTTGAATGTGTTAATTCCTCGCTGATGGAATTTCTTAGGCGCTGAAAAAGGTGTCGTGTATCATTATACATTCGCCATTAGAGCGTTTGTGATGAAAGTGTTATGTTCTCATCATGTCATTTTCATCAGGTATGTGCTGATAATTCAGTTTATTTCCCAACATTCTTTTACCATTAGTGTCTATGTGCTGAAAATGTTTTATTTCCCAACATGCATTTCCACTATAGGGCCTAAGTGTGCCTTAAACGGTGTTATTTTCCCCATCATCATTGCGAAGATAGTATTTGTGTTAAAAGTGTTTATGTGTAATTGTCATTAAGTATAATTATGCTAATAATGTTTATTTCCCAACATGCATTTGCCATTAGGGTCTATGTGCTAAAAAGACGTAATTTTCTCATTCAGGTAACTGCCACTGTGGCCTATTGAATAAAAAAAGTGTGTTTCCTTATTATTTCATTGTCATTAAGTATATATGCTGAAAATTGTTATTTCTCATCATGCCCAAGCCATAGTTTTAAAGGAAAAATTACCTCGATGTCACATGTGTCAATAAAAGTAGAAAATGGTTATAGTTTGAATACAATTTTCACTTTCGCCAAAATTGTGGTGTAGCGGTTCTGACTCTCGCCTTGTTATCAACTGAGGGTCGTGTGTTCGAATCTAACCATGGCCTTCGGGTTGGCAAGGCGTCAAACCCGGGTAGGATGCGAAAGCCTTTATAGTATGCCTAGCAATCGAGTCTTGGAACTCTTGTTGGAATGCTCTTCAGGGAGTGGAGAAGGTGCATACACTGTATGCGGGCATGCAATAACCCAAAGACCGGGTTAAAAGCGCTCTGAGGCCATTCTGGGAAAAGCGCTACATAAAATTGTCTAGTATTATTATTTTCAATACATTTATTACGTCCTAGAATCATTTCTGTGTGGCGGAGCGAGCACTCGCAATTGGGTTCATCCCGATACACTTGAACTTGACACCGAATTTCGGTGGAGACATAACGGCCGATAAAACTTCCACTTGTCTGTTCCCATGGAAACAAAAGTATGACGACGCCGGATGTGATTTACATGTGTCATATTCGTTTCGTTATTTGGCAAGAGACACCTGGATATTTTTAGATCACATATAGGACAGTTAGACCCCCCTACCGCCCTACACAGCAAAAACTGAGTTGTAAACCGGTGTACATAGAGGACCACACCAGTTATTTTACACTGATGTTAAATTGGTGGTGTTAGTTTTACACCTATAGGTGTTATTACAACACCTTCTGTTGTTACATTTACACTCTTTGGTGTTATGTTTAATCTCTAGGCTGTAATTTTAACACCTCAGGGTGTGGTCCTATATTAACACCAATTGGTGTCAGTTTTAACACCGCAGTTTTTACAATGTATTTGTTCAAAGATGGGCGTTGCAAATTTCTGAAAACATTTTTTTTTTAGAAAGTCGAAAAGACATTTGACATGAATTTTACAAGTTCAATTCATATATAAGATGTTTTGTCCCATGTTATATTCCTAAACATATTGGGGAAAAACGCGCACACATATGTTTCCGAGGTGTATTAAATCAACTGAAATGATATGATACCCGCGGAAAAGAAAGGTAAAGAGATTTTAAACTATAGAGGTTTACACATATTTTTTTGAATAAAAGTAAGTATTTAGCAGTAAAGTATTATCATTCACAAAAAAGGTTATAAATGAATCAACTGAGAAAAGACAGAAATCTCAAAATGCTTGATATTTAGTTTAAACTGCGTGGCATTTGATGTTGCATTTATAAAAAAAACGTCGCAATTCGTTATATATTCTCATTTTCTAAATATTTGTCGAGAACCACTTTTTGCACTGTTTTGGCTGCTGTCAAGAGTTAAACCGTCTGAATTATGCTCGTGGGATGTACGTTTTACAAAACGTTCCATATTTACAAACAAACAAAATAATTCATTTTATTATTTAAAAAACATCGGATCTTGTTCGATCTGCTTTTGCGATCAGCATACAACTGGGAACGTTCTCATGACCTCATGCATGACGATTTTTTTTTGTAATTTAATTATTATCCATTACGACACAATCCGTGACAAAAGTGATCGAAAGGGGGGAAATTCAGCAGATGGCTTACAGACAAGATGTTTAGATTAACCCCTTTTTAATATTCATACCCCCCTTTTCTGTATATTTCTTTTATTTCTTCTAAAACTGTATGGATTCCCTGTGGCCTTCACTATAATGGGGCAGAAATCTTTTTTTTTTTAAATGGGAACTCGGTTTGACAAGGACATCACTATCAAACCCCCCACTGAAACCTTACGCAACTGAAAGGTTTTAATGATTCATCTGCAATTGGTGTTGCTATCAATTTTCGTCCCTTTGTGTAGGTGTTGCCTTGGCGGGTCAGATAAGTCCCGGTTTCATAAAGCTGTTCGTCAAGAGCGACTTTAAGAACGACTGGTGATCCTTTATTATTGTAAAATGTGTACACCATTGGCGTGCGTTTCGCGCGTAAGAAAGGTTCACCAGTCGTTCTTAGTCGCTCTTAACTTACCAACAGCTTTATGAAACGGCCCCTAGTGGCGGTTTCATGAAGTTGTTCGTAAAATTACGCGCATAGTTTACAATCGATAAGAATTTAGGTCGTCAAACGGGTGTCAAATAACTTTACTTGCATTCGCTAAATTTGAATTATGTAAACGATGATAAATATCGCATTTTAAGACATATTTTCAAGAAAATCTTCCTTTTGGGGCTTGACTTGAATATTGAAAAAAGTCACACTTTTGAAAGAAATGTCAGAAGAATTGATTCGGATCATATCAGTTGTGTGTAAAATCGTCAATAACTTTTAAGGTTAATTTCATTTCAGCGTTTTTATTGTGAAACCCCGACATATTAGAGCTAAACCCTACAATAACACCCACTAAGAATTAATCATCACAAAAGCAGCAAAAAGGATAATTACAGCAAGGTTAACTATTTAACAGCCATATTTGTAATGTATGGTTTTCATTATATCTAATGATTTATCCAGATCTTGGGCTCTTAAGCGACCCTAAAAGTATATAATTTTGATTTAAAAAATTCATTGTCTAGATTTTCGGCTATCTGAAAACAGTAGTTTTCATTTTATTCTTTTCATTTGTGTAGACCTTGGGTTGACTATCAACCAGTTCTGTGTCGTCAATACTTTTCATTTATTTCTTAAACTGAATAGATCTTCTTTGGCTCTAATTTTATCTATTAATTTTTGAAGGCTATTAACTCTAGTAAGCAATCTCATGTAATCGATATCTTGTCATTCTATCTACAAAATCTTTATAGCCCTTCGGCTACAACATTACCATTAACAATCCCTTGTAATCTATACTTTTCATTTATCTGGCCCTGCACAGCGGCCCCCGATCAATTGGGCAACGCAAATTGTCCCAGTATTTCTTTTCATGCCCATATCGAACAATAAAATATGGATGGGTGGATGGACATATTGATTTTCTAGATCTTTGGTTAGCTATTAAGTATTCAATGGTTTACATATTTGTATCTCTTGATTTGTTTAGATCTTCGCCGAGATGGATTTGGCCCCGACCCGGTCTTCCAGTGCGCAGTACTGGAGAAGCTCTGCGATGACGGGGTGTCGGTGTTGGTAGGATACGCCCTGTATTTCTACGGCTTCTGCTCTTGGAATGGAAGGATGCTTTATTTCGAGGATCTCTTCGTCGAGAGGGAGTATCGAGGTGAGAAAATGGTTCCGTGACATTCGCTCCGGCGACAATTGCTCCGTTGGAAAGTCTGCACGTTAAAGTCTAACATAAGACCTAACCTTCGAAACTAAATAAACCCTAATACTTACCTTTACATATAAATAAAAACTATATTACAATCCTAACTTTAACCCTATGCCTTCTGATATATTAAGGACGGATCAAATGTCGCAAGAGCAAATTGGTTGCCCCTCAGAGGGGGTGGGGGTTAAATCACTATAACCCCCTTTTCATTAGGACCGCTATTCACAATTTAGATCTGGCTACACAAGCTCAGTCGGTAAAGCGTCTGCCCCCAAGATCATGGGTTCGAATCCAATTCTAGCGGATTGGGCAAAATCTATGAAAAGCCGCGCGGGAGCGAGCAAAAATTATGGCATTTTTAAAATTGAAATCTGATTCTCTGATGGAATTTGACATGATTTTTAACAAATGATATCATGTTCCATCCATTTTTTCTGTTTTTACCTCCTCTTTTTATATTTTTGTCGTCTATTTTTATTTATTTATTTATTTATTTATTTATTTTTTTTTTTGGGGGGGGCAGAGCTCCCAGCTGTACACCAATGTCACAAGCTGACAATGATGAGATTGATAAGGATTCCCTTAATAACGTAAGCACTTAATTATATTGTGCTTTGGTAGCTACATTTAGAATGCATGCATGGTATTGGAACTGGTTCGTGAGTATGCGAAATTCACCCTTATAGTATAATTATGAATAATAACCCTTTTTATATAGTATCCCTTTTTTAGAGAATAGTAACAATCTGACTTCTACATAACGATTGGATGGCTTCATAATGAATACCAGTACGAATATTATCATTACAATTTTCTAAAATTATTAATAGCTGCCCTTTAATGGGCCCTTTTCTCCTTTTTTCAAATGCATGAGTTTGTTTTTCTCCTACAGAAGCCCTTTATTACAATTTCATATTAATTTGTTTAAATATTTACAATTCGAGGTAATTATAGTAATATATTTCATCGCATAATACAATTTTATTATTATGTTATTTGTGTATGACCTGCTTGTTCTCTTTCCTCATATAATCCTGGGTGTTCTTTCTTATATGTTTGTATTTATTCTTTTTGTTTGGAAGTAATTTGAATGTAAAATAAAGTGACGAATTACTACTTACAAATATTATATTATCCTTTCTTTGAAATTATGAATAACTGTCATTACGATAATGGGTCATTATAAATATACTCACGAATATTATAATACCCTTTTCTAAATTATGAATGGTTGTCCTTACGATAATGGGTCCGAAATGGATATCGGCCCCACTTAAGAGTAATCTTCCCCAGGGCGCGAGGTCTTCGCAAACAAGATGTGTTTTTTATCTCTCTCTCTCTTTCGTTGTTATTCACCAATTTTCGACAAAGACCTCTTGACTGTTCTTTGTCAAAAGGGGCAGTTGACAATACATTCTATGTTCTTGAATACGACGTGCGTCCTGGGGGCGAAAATCCATATTGCTGCTACACAGTGGTGTGAATATAGGGGGCAAGAACACCCCCCCCCCCATTTACAACGAAATCGACCCATAGGCCCGTATTCTGAAGTCAGGTTTAACTTAGACCATGGTCTAACTCTGTGCTCAAATAATGGGAAGCCAAGAGTGTCAAAATTTTTATTAAGTTGTATGTTTCTTATGTTTACTGTGCTCTTTCCTGATTCATAGATGGTGAAGGCAATCATCTATTTATACTTCCTAGACAATTCATGAATGATTTGAGAGTTAAATGAGCTGGAATATGGTATCTCTACTGTTAGTGATTTATGCAACAAGTGGCTATCCATACTTAAACCACAACTTTAAACCTGAGTTTAAGTTAAACCCGACTTCAGAATACGGGCCATAGAAATAAATGTGCGATGCAAGTTTCGTCTGAATACGAGGCAAAATGAAATGTATGGAACGTTTTTTTTTTCATTAGTGATATTTTTAACATTAAGTTATATATATTTCATTTTATCTGACAGGTATGGGACTGGGCGTGGCTCTCATGCACAAGGTTATCAAAGTAAGTCGCCCCACCCTCTGTTCATACTTTGATAAGACCACCTAATTGATATTCAAGAAGACATGCCGAGAACTGTTTCACCGGAATTTAAAGGAGAATGGAACCTTTGGAACAAAGAAACAGATCAACGAAAGTTTAAGAAAAATCGGACAAATAATGAAGAAGTTATGAGCATTTGAATATTGCGATCACTAATGCTATGGAGATCCTCAAATTGGCAATGCGACAATTATGTGTGATGTCACTTGTGAACAACTCTCCCCATTACTTTAGTATAATTATATTTCACTTAAATTGCCTCTTTTATCACATCTATCAGTAGATCATGTGTTCTTTCTATAGGAGGGCATGTAATACAGATTTTTAAAAGAATACATCAAGGATAAAGAGTTTGTAGCACCAAAAGAAAAAGCAAAAGAGAAATTTTGAGGGCATTTTATAGTCCATCAAAGAGAATGTTGTTCACATGTGACATCACACATCCTTGTCGCATTGCCAATAGGAGGATCTCCAAAACATTAGTGATTGCAATATTCAAATGCTCATTACTTTCTCATTATTTGCCCAATTTTTCTTCAACTTTCTTTGTTCTTATGCTTTGATTTTTCTGTTTCGACACAAGCCTACTTGTTCCAAAGGTTTTATTCCCCTTTAATATTCAATAATTTTGTTATTTGTTATCCGATTTTTATCAAATTTTCAGCACTTTGCTTTGTGAATTTTACTCATTTTATTGACACATAAATATATTCAGCCCTGAGCATCCCTATAAGATAATCTTTCTATTCTAGAAGAGAACATTTTCATTATCATAGGGCGACAGTAAATCTGAGTTTAATGAACCCCGGCTTAATCTGTGCAATTTTCGTTGCTGTTATTCTCCAAAACCAACCGAGTGCTTTTACCCTTTCATTTTCTGATCGTAGATGGCGGTCGACCGAGGCTGCAATTGCATCCAAGCTTGCGTGGTGGAATGGAATACAGAGGTTCGACAACTGTACCGGCACCTCGGCATCGAGGACCTGACCGAGACAAAGAAATACCACCTCCTCTCGTTCACAGGCGAAAAATTGGACAAATTCGTGAAGAAAGAGTCGTTTATCAGCAAAGACATGATCCTCAAAGCTGATTTGTGATTGTCTGTAATTGTTTTTTTTTAGAACAGAACTGCAGAGCTGCATGGTTCAAGATTTGGAGCCAGTGTTGTCGGCCAGGTGGAAGGGAACTTCGGATATAAATTTCTCGGGATAAATTTCTTTAGACAATGCCGAAGACTCGACTATGCCATTCCTGTAGGCGGACAGGGGCAGCGTTTCATGAAGGACTTGTTGGAAGTTTTGTCTGACAAACAGTGCTTCATCAGACAGTCACCACGGAAACATTGCTTCCCAGCCAGTGAAAATTCAGGAAAGTTGCAAGATCTAGCTGACATGTCGGACGAAAATTGCTGCAGATAGGTGAAAGCTGCAAACATGTTTCCTATGTGATTTTATATACCACCTTGCGCTATGTGGCGGAAAGTTGGACTGCCGCGTTGGTACGGAAATTATGGAAACAAACTACTAGGAAAGAATATTATTTTGTCAACTTAACGTTTCATTATCCACCAACAAATATAACAAAATTGAAAATAAACGTTGATAAGGGACAAAGAATCTCAAATTATTTCCAAACACTCTTCATTTTTCCGACATAGATAAATCAACCATCGTGATAAATATCAAACCTGAACTTGCAGTTCAATGACTTTCTTTTTATCAAATATGTATCCGTGACAAGACTAGTTTACAGTACAGTTGTAGTCTATTGAGTACTCCTACTGTGTAACTGACGGCTTTAGAATGCAGTCACATTTGAAACAATAATACTCATATTATTTTCTTTGAAGAATATGATGTAAGATCGAACCTAATGCGGTCGAGATGCTTCCCCGCTGCTACCAGCGGGGAAGCATCTCGCCCTTATGAAGTTTAAGTAGTGAAAGAAGAGGGAAAAACAGTGGGGGGGGGGGTGGGATAAACTAAGAAGAACAGTAAATAAATGAGAGGTATAATTTCAGTTAATATTGACGTCATAGTTAAGTTTTCTTGCCCCCCCCCAAAAAAAAAATAAATAAATAAAAAAAAATAAATAAGTCAAGCCCCTGGTACACATGCTCCGGCGCCGGCTAAGGAGCTGCTTTCATGCCTGCAGTTTGAAGCCGTCTTGACCTGAGATATACCCTGACACAAATGGCCGAGGCCTGCAATATTATTGTCTGCTATTGTCTACACAATAGCCCGGCTTCACGCCGCCTATTTTCGTGACTCGAGTTGCCTGACTTTTCAAGTAAACATTTCTCTCGTTTTTTTTTTTCGTAAGTTCGCTATCACGTCAATAAGTACGAAATTTCTAGTTCAGTTGCCAAGCCGGCCTGAGCCCACTGGAGTTGTTTCACGTTGCGGAACGCCGCGTGACACCGCGCCGGCTTTACACCACATCCAGAGGTGGTTTCAGTCCCAGCCAGCGCGGCGTCACTGACGCGTCATGTACGTCGAGCCGCCAGCGGGGCTGGCATCAGTTCATTTTCGACGTATACTTCTCTCTTCAAGATCTGTTTCCACGAAAACAGGATTGAGTCAACGGGGAAGCGGTAAAAATTCACGAAATTATTAAGGTATAAACATTGATTCAAAACTATGTGAGGAAAAAAATGACACTAACCTTGACCACAGCAGCGTCGAGTTGCAGGTCACACAGGAGGCCATTACTATTACATGCATTTCCAATGGGATCATCTCAATGTACGCGCTGATAATGCGACTCATGTGGCTCGTTGCATGGGAAGCGCTTTTGTTCTTTGAACGTTACAGTCGCCAGAAAAATTCATCTGTAGGTCCGGTACGAGGAAAAAATGCTTTTGTGTGCGTCATGGTCTGGTGGTTTTACTCAGATCTCGTTCAGAGGGCCGTTTAGTTGGTTCGAATCCCAGCCATGGCGCGTGCACACGCCAGTTCGTAGTTCCATTCTGCGCACATGATCAGAAGAAGGTCATTTGCACATTTGAACTTGGCAATAGCAAGATTTCTAAAACATTCTAAGCGGGAAGTAGAAATGAAACAATTACCTTCATAAAGTGTCCATTCATGTGCTTTTCTAGTCACCCGGTCTATGGAATTTCTGCATCCTGCTATGTCAGACATGCTTATGTAATGCGTTGAAATTTGCATTTCTCTATATTATGAAAGAATGGTTAGGTCAGTAATCTTGCCCATGTGGGAACTACGAACCGGACTATTCCTCAAGATATTTATATGTTGATTATGTCATAAAAAAACTGTATATGTCGTTTTGTTACAAACATTTGTCAGTTGTCGAAAACCGCTGCAAGAATAAATTAAGATGTGTACACTCTAAAAAAATATTGGATAAAAGTGCTTCATGAGGGTAATTGTGTGTCCAAACAACATTGGGCATTTTTGTTTATCCAGTGTGATGAAAATGTGCCCATTCTAAAGTAATTGCTGCTTATTTTTTAACATGCTGAACAATAAGCTTCCCGCATTGGGTAAAACACTGCCCCAAATTGGTTGGACACATAAAAAAATTAGCCAATATTTTTACAGGGTAAGTTCACAATAATGTTGTGGCTTATATATTGATACATGTAAGGATTACAAACAGAAAATCTGTATGTATATAATGAGAAAGCGAATAAGAAGAGGTGGGCTAAGCGCATCAACAACGCAATCTATTGAGATTTAGGGGGGAGTTACTCTTGGCTGAAAATAATTAATATCGAAATAAAGAGAGTACAATTGCCCGCGCCGAATGCTGGAAATGTCATCAATATCTCATAACAAAGTAACAAATTTTAAAGTAGAGTAACTTTTTTATTTTGTGAAAACAGTTATATGCACGCCGTCATGGGCTGACATAGCTGATGTTTGTCATGATTTAAGTTATTACAGGAAATCATTAGAATTTTATATTCTCATAAATCAATACACGCCCGTGCGCATGAAATCTCAGCCATGAATATCTCATGCATCAAATCAGTTGTCAGTCCAATTTTTGGAGGACAACATTTTAACGAATTTATAATGCCATATCGACAGAGGACGAGAGGGGATATATGTCTGTTTGTCATTCCATATTCATGAAGACATGCGTTAAATAACTACCGAAATAATACGAAGCGTTGAAATGTCCTAACATTCTTATTCCCTGCATTTGTCGAAATTTTCAGTGTTTAGTTTGTCTGATTCTAATCATTTTCATTTTCAGTCAGGAGCACTCTTTTAATCTCCATTTACCGTCACCCCTACCTTCTGTCATGTTTTACAAATTTTGATACCCCTAACTTTTTTTGTAAAAAAATGAAATTTATTCATTTTGAGTGTTGTACACATGAAAATTTGGAGTAGGAGGTGTTTTTTGTAGGATATTTATAAAGTAATTTAAACATGTATAAATTATGTTGTCGTTATGTAAATAGATAAATATTCTTACATAATTATATAGAAAATGTAAACATGCATATTTAATAAATTTCGTATTAGTCATCACATCTGTGTAAAATGAAAAACAAAATGTTGATGTTATTAACAGAAAGAAAGAAAGAAAGAAAGGAAGGAAGGAAGGAAGGAAGGAAAGAAAGAAAGAAAGAAAGAAGGAAGGGAGGGAGGGAGGCAGGGGGTAGGTATGGAGGGAGGGAGGAAGGGAGGAAGGAAGAAAGAAAGAAAGAAAGAAGGAAAGAAAGACAGAAAGAGGGGAGGGGGAAAGATGAAACGGAGGGGGGGGGTGAGAAAAGAGTGGAAAGTGTGAACTGAAACTTGGGAGAAGGAAAAGGGTGATGAGAGACATGAAATAAGGAAGAGTGAAAGAGGGAGAGATGGGGAAGTTGGGGAGGAGTAGGCTGGAGAATGATTTTGCAAAACAACTTGTTAAATTAAAAAAAAACATCAATGATCGCTGAGAAGTCGTTTCTGAAGAGCGCCTCCTGCGTCTTGCAAAGACGCTCTAAAAAGTGAGGGGAAAAAAGAGGAAGAAAAAAAGACAACTTCTTTTAATGGGCGTTTCTTTCTAGGATTCATCATAAGCTACTTTTAACGCATATCAAAGTAAATGACCATACGTTACCCCCCCCCTTCCCTATCGATCACGATTTACAATGAGTTTAGTCTTCTCTCATTTAGAAATATAATATTCTTCATTTCTACCCCCTCCCTCCATTTCTCTTTTTCCTCTCCCTCCACTATCCCTCACACCCCACACTCTCTCTCCTCAACCCCTCTCCCCCTGTATCTCTCCCTCATTTTTCCCTATCTTCCCTCTCCCTCTCTCTCACCTCCCCTCACCTTTTCCCCTTCTTATATTATTTTTTTATTCGCACTTTCGTCCTATTGGCTATCAGTCCATCATCTCACATTCCTCATTGTCTCCTTTCTTTTTGTTCAACGTCTTTTCGCAAAAGCAGCCATTTTGTTTTCTTACTCGGCTTTTCATTTTAGCATGCATGTAGTATTCTTTGAGATAATTTTACGCTGTAAAATATATACGATACAAACATATACTCGACTTCTGAAGGAAGCAATATAATTTCCTGAATGAAGCCTAGTACTTTTTTTGTGGAATACTTTGACCCAAAGTCCCGTATTCTGAAGTCGGGTTTAAAGGACAAGTCCACCACAACAAAAACTTTATTCGAATGAAAAGAGAAAAATCCAACAAGCAGAACACTGAAAATTTCATCAAAATCGGATGTAAAATAAGAACGTTATGACATATTTAAGTTTCGCTTCATTTCACGAAACAGTTATATGCACATCTCGGTTGGTATGCAAATGAGGGAACTGATGACATCACTCACTATTTCTTTTGTGTTTTATTATATGAAATATGAAATATTTTAATTTTTTTCGGCATTGTCATGTGAAGTGAAGTTTCATTCCTCCCTGAACACGTGGAATTCCATTATTTTAACATTTTGTGCTTCGGGCAAGGAGGTCCTAATCATCAAATTCGTAAAAATAGAAATATTGTATAATTCAAACAATAAAAAACAAAAGAAATAGTGAGTGAGTGACATCATCGACTCTCTCGTTTGGATGTAACTGGCTCGTTCATATAACTATTTTGTTAAAAATAAGCGAAACTTTGAAATGTCATAACTTTCTTATTTTACATCCGATTTTGATGAAATTTTCAGCATTGTGCTTGTCCGATTTTTCTATTGATTCAAATCAACATTTTTCTGAGGTGAACTTGACCTTTAACCGTGGATCCTGCTAGACCACGGTTTAACTCTGCGTTGAAATTATGGGGAACCAAAATTCTAAAATTGTGTTTATATTGTATATTTCTTATGTTTACTGTTTTAATTCCTTTTGCTTTCATAATGATGAAAAGTTATCACCAGACAAATATGGACGATTTGGGTTTCATGATAGTTAATAAATGGAGTGCGTACTGTTAGGGATTTGTGAGCCATCTTGTGAGCCATTGGCTCTCCACAGTTAGACCAAAACTTTAAACCAGGGCTTAATTTAAACCAGAGTTCAGAATACGAATACGGGCCAAATAGTTTATCTTTGAAGAAATTAAATGGACCCCAGGAGCGTAGTATAGGGGCCAAGGGAGACGGGGGTCGAGACAATAGGGGCGCAAAAGATTAGGTATGTATGGGGAGGAAAAATGTAGAACGAAAAAAATGGTAAAGCTTGTAAGCGAAACATAAAAATGCAAGTTGCCCTTAAAGCTTGTGTATAGTTTTGGTAAATCCCCAAAATGCACCTATCACTATTCCAATTCATTGCTAGCTAATATGAATGGATATGCCCTATAACAGTTATGATGTGGAGGATATGAAATGAAAATGTGTTTTACAGGATAAATTTTGCGATTTTACATGGAAATTTAACTTGATCGGGTCACCCGATCAAATTAAAATATCTGTGTGTTTTTGTCTTTCAATTAAATCCTATTCCAAATCATGGAATGGGCTGAAACTTTCAAGATATGTTCTTTGTCTGTAACTTTTGGATATCTAATCACTAAATTTATAAGATAAGTGCTTGAATGCCCATTTTTTAATTTAAAACAAGCATCGCCGAGAGAGGGCGCTATATATCCAAGATTTGAATATTTGAAATTTTCTCAGAGAAGTGCAGTTGGAAAAATATCTAACGGTCTCTACGCTTCAGTAAGACTGTCATATTAGATGATATTCGATTATCAATCACATTATTGACCCTTTACCAAAGCTATACACAGGCTTTAATATATCCGATTTGGAAGGAAATTTGCCAGTGTTATTTGTTCAATTCCCTTTTTTTTTAAATTGAACTGAACTTGTTGCTGGGATGAACTTGGCCTATATTTCGCATTTTTTCTCTCTCTCTCAAAAAGGAAGAACATAATCATTAACAAACGAATGTCCTTTGGAGCAACAGGCATGACAATTTATTGTTATTATTATTGCAAATGACATTGGTTAACAATACAATATGGGACATCAATTTACAAGAAAGGTTTGTGCATTCCACATAATTTATATATTTAGACATATTTGATTGCTTAACACGACAGATTAACATGCCAATAGGGCGTATACAACTATAATCTTGTTTTAAAAGCCCCATACCCAAACACACCAGCATAATATACCTCATTCATAATTAGACTTCATGCACAGATTCCAATTTGAAAATATCTTGGGCAGAGACTATACACTGTTAAAAAAACCCTGATTTTACAGAAAAATAAAAGAAGATTTTGCAGAAAGCAATACCAGAATCATTCTTTAAATTCATGAAACAGGAATTTTTCTGCAATTTAACAGAACAGGTCTGTTAGAAAAAGGGGAAAAGAGTGTTTTATTTAAAAAATTTGTAAGATTACACACACCAAATACCAATTTCCTGTAAGATTACGCAATCTGGTAAGATTACAGGTGTTCTCGAGACTCTGCTGCAGGAACTTCTTTTAGTTTAAGGATAAATTTTCTAACAGTGTATAGACTCCAAACTTATGCGCGTGTCAAATGTAATTGGTGGAAAACACAACAGTATACACGAGGGAATCTAGTCTCACTACTTCAGACTCTATAGTAATGCGCTATGTGAAAACGAAAGGTCTGTGCCTACAGACTAGTCGGTGACATAGGCAGTGAAACTAACAATAACCCCTATGATTCAACTGAAAAAGGGGCGTTCCCCGCCCCCCCCCCCCCCCTTCAAAATACACTTGCGCCGCCCCTGGAGTGACATCGTGTGATATAAAGCACTTATCGACTTGCGCATAAAGATCAAGTTTAGTTTCAGTCTTGAGATATCGTTATTGAAGTATTATCTGAAGTGATAGACGTTCTGCATTATGACGCCATAATCTTATAGCGCCCTCCCTCAGAGGATATAGGAATACGCGCAAAAGGAGTTGTCAGAGATACGCCAGCTACAGATCACAGATGAATGCAAGGAAATGGCTTCATTCAGCCTCTAAGATGGCTGCCGATGACGTCACTGCATAAGGTCTATTGGGAATATTGATTGAACTACACAGTTAAACAATTAATTGGTGCTGTCAGATTTCTAAATCACCATAATGGTAAGGGATGTACACAATGCAAGCATGAATGCACTCACAAAAAAATGAATGTTGGGAATATATTCAACACCAAAAAAAAAAAATGGAATTTCCATGATTTCGTGTCCTATTTTTTTTTTATAATTATCATAAAAGGCCTATTTCAGTGCACCATAGTGTGTCACAAAAGTTATTCAGTGTGTTAATAAGGTGGAACAAAATGTGAAATCATCTTCACACTGTTCAAATGCACCTTCTCAACGTCGAAAACTCCAGAACACACTGCTAACATATACTCTGCACAGGTGTGTTTAGTGTGAAAGTATCTTCATATTGTTGAAGCTGACCATTTAACACTGCGAATCCTATGTTCACATGGTCCACTTTGTGATCACACTGTGAATTGCAGTGGTGTCCACAGTGTGAAGTTAGCTTCATATTGTTGAAATTGACCAATGTAGTATACTACGTGAACACATCGTGAACACCCCATGGGAACACTGTGAACACACTACATGTATTAACACGCTGTTAAAACACTATGAGCACATTATGAACAGCTTTATGTGAACACACCATGACCACATTGTGAATACACTATGAACACACTGTGAACACTCTGTGAACGCATTATGACCCCTCTTTGAACACACCATGAGCACAGTGCGAACACACTATGAGCACACTGTGAACATGTTGTGAACACACCATTAACACACTGTGAACACACCATGAACACACTGTGAATACACTATGAGCACAGTGTGAACACGCTATGAGCTAGTGTGAACACACTATGAGCACACTGTGCACCCAACATGAACACACTGTGAACACACTATGAACACTCTGTAAACACACTGTGAACACAGTATGAACACACTATGAATTTTCTGTGAACACACTATGAACAATTTCCAAAAACACTGTGTAACACTGTGGTCTTTCAAGCATGGGGAGGATTTTGGAAAACAATGTCTTATAGTATATGCCTACCTTTTTAATTTTCTACCTTTTTATTAAAAAAACGTAAAATTTTGCATGCATTTATCACATTGCAGCAACATTAACAAATTTCAACAACAAATTCGTATCAACAATCATTTATGACAATCATTATATATACAAGAACAATTGTATCGTCACAATATTCATAGGCATATATTAAGTTGCACATCTCATTTTTTTTTCACTTTAAATACCGCTTTTGAAATTCGCTGCAAATAGAATTTTCACTGTGGGTTTTCTCGCGTGCAACCAGCATCGTACAAAGCGTATAATTATGATTATTATCTATTTGTTGGAGCGCTCAATAACACTGCGATTCGTCGGCGCGAAACCTGTACTGTTATACAGCACAAGCTGGCGCTCTATATTTTCATTCGTGCACGACGACATCTTTTGTTTGGATTTGGTATAATTCCGTGCAGGAGCGCTCGACTCCTTCCACCGTCGGGGCCTTGTTGAGTTCCTGGACTAGCTTCTTGGCTGGTTCCAGGTCCGAGTCCAGGCCCTGGAGCTCGAGGCGGAAGACCAAGTCGAAGGGCTGGAACGGGATGGCGGGCGTGAATCGCTTGTAGAGGGCCCATGGACCGACTTGGAATTTGCCGCTGGACGATGACGCGTTCTTGATAATGTCGAGGCCTGTTAGGAGCTCGACCTCCTTCTCGACGTCGAGTGAATCGATGTCTGATGAAGCCTGAATAAAGAGAAATCACAATAAAGCGCAGATTATATTTCAATAAAGCAAAAACGCACCTCTAAAATAAGAATATTGGAGACTCCACCGCTCCGTTAGTTAAAAGCTGCTGATGGCTTTGTCTTCTTATGCCCCAGTTCTGTGTCATGTTGTTTTTTGCTACTCTGACCCCCTCACACCCTCTTTATTTTCCATTTTCCATCCTTTCCCTTTTTACTAGTCTTAATCACTCCCCAGACATGTATCCCCCTCCGTCCCACGAACCCAACCCTCATTACCCCCCCCCCACCCCCTCCTCAACCCTCGGCCAACCCCATGCCCGGGAGGGGGGGGGTTAACCCCCTAGCGTTTCACAGACAGGTTTTCGTGCAATTGTACGTATTACCTATACAGTCGTAATCATTCATTTTCTTTTTAATAGTAGTAATACAGGCTTTTGAAAATAACACTGTTTATTGTATTTTGACTGCGGATTACTTTCCACTTATTGACACCAAACAAAATAATATTTTCCATATCATCTCAAAGATATGCAAATTAATGTGGCATGTTAAGAGTTACGACAAACTAAAGATGTGATATTTTTCTCAATTAAAATAAAGGGGTATTTATGATGTTTACTTGGTCCAGATCTCTTCGTGTGATGAAGCCCCTACCCAGTGATATGGGGGCGCGGAGAGCAAGACGACATAAAGATGACGTCATATTATTTTGTTCTCAGTTGAATTCTAGGGCTATTATTAATGATAGTTAATGTCAAAACGATCCAGATCTTCCCGTTTGATACTTTTATTTCTCACCTCTTTAGTTTTTTCCATTCATTTTTTAACTACTTAAAAAAAATACCCCCCCGCGGCGTTGCCCCTACCCAGAGATGCAAAGAAAGTAATCTCACCCTAAAGGCCGAGATGAGGAAACACGATGCCGGATTCGCCGGAAGATCCGGGGCAATGGCTCCTCCGCTTGTGATGACTTCGTGGTATCCTCCTAATAAATCAGAAAAAAATGAGAGCAAAAATGATATAAATGGATCAAATTACATAGATAGTGGGATCAAACGATCATTCTTCATGCTCTATTTGTTAAATTCATCGAGAACTTCTCTTTAATTGAACAGTGAGTCATAAATTAGACTGATAACATTAATATATATATTTTTTTCCAAGCTGCTCCTTATCTAGACATTAGGCCGTTTTATAAAGCTGCTAATAATTTCATTTGAGAACGACCGTAATATATCAAGAGCAAACTGCCCTTTTTACGCTGCCTGAAATCGGGAACCCCAGCACCAGAGCCCCCCACCCCTCTCCATCTCCTTCCCTAAAAATGTACCGTTAGATCTTCGAGATTGTCCCCCGGGAAATATCCGCCTCTTTCGTTGAGATTTTACTTCATAATAACCGAGGGCTGGAGACGCTGAATAATTCATCTCGCATTAATCTACGATACGAGTTGATAAAGAGTTCTAATTAGAGGAGAGGGGCGGTCTAAGAGGATTTATCTAATGTAGGTGATTAAAGGGAAACATTTAGAGGCGCAATGGAGGATTTTGCATGGATGCCTCCTAACCTTGACGTTAAGCATTTCGGAGTATTCGAGCATGGAGGCAACACTTATATCTCGATGTTTAAAACAAATGAAAAAAAGATAGAATTAGGGTTGTGAGACTTCATTGCCAGATAAGAAAATGTCAGATGAAATAATGGAAAAGAAAAATAAAAAATTGTCTCCCATTCTTTTCCATACCTCCTTCATACCTTTTAGTATCTAGAGTCGTTGCACAATTACGAATCAAGCGTAGAATCAACTTGGTTTTCAACAAGCGAATAATTAGCTATCTTGATACTTACCAACTTACCAATACCTGATACCAACTTACTTTCTAAATATTTGACTAAACTACCCAATATTAATTACCTGCAATTAGAAGGACTGAGACTTTTTACTTAAGCTTGCAAGAACAATTATGGAAGTTGGGACATGTCGCTCCAATTAACATTATCACCAAACCAGCTACTAACTATCAAACTTACTAAACTTACTTACTCGTAACGCTATATATCATGGTGTTCCATCAAACATTATCCTGTAACCAGCTAACTAACTAACTATTTAACTAATATATCGACTTCAACATTAAACAAAATTCCCATCTGTCTCTTCACTAATGATTGATGTACACAGCAAAAACTGTGGTGTTAACCGGTGTACATAGAGGACCACACCAGTTATTTTACACCGGTGTTAAATTGGTGGTGTTATAGTTTTACACCTATAGGTGTTATTACAACACCTATGGTTGTTACATTTACACTCTTTTGTGTTATGTTCAAACTCTAGGGTGTTATTTTAACACCTCAGGGTGTGGTCCTCTATTATCACCAATTGGTGTCAGTTTTTACACCACAGTTTTTACAGTGTACTTTGGTGCTAATTGAGTCGTGTCGTTCTATATCATCTCATCTCTTTAATTTTTTTTTATATATAATCACAGATCCCTGAGGAAGACCAGCTTTTAATGTTAATATTTTGCATATTTATATCATGTATCTTGCCATATGTATCTCGTAGCATATTCTCGTATTTTTACTTTGTATTTGTTCCCTTTTTCTGTATTTCATAATGTCCTGTTACTATGTTTTTCGTATATTGTATGTTTTATGCTGATCAGGCCACCCGGATTAAATATTCGAGAATAAATGAATAAAACAGTATCAACTAACTAACTAACTTTTTAACTAATATATCGACTTCAACATTAAAAGAAACATTCCCATCTGTCTCTTCCCTAATTTCTTACGTAATTCTGGTGCTAATTCAGTCGTGTCATTTTACACTATAAAACAGTATCATCTAACTAACTAACTAAATAACTAATTAACTAACTAGTTGACTAACTATAAAGTTTATAACTGAATAACATATTGGCAAGATAATGGAACAATGGTAGTTGTTTCATGCAATTTTCGCACAATTAAATAACTAAATAACTAACTGACTAATTAACTAACTATATATATATTCAACTGAATAACTGACAAGCAAGCTAATGGGAGAATGGTAGCTGTATCATGACTTCTCAATCCCAAATGTTCTATTAATTGCTCATAACATAATCACACTTACTTACTTAATTTACTAATTTAGCTAACTACTTTATGACAAATATTTTGTTAATTATCAAACTAAACTACTCACCCACCTATTAACCAACTGTTAATTTTTTAAACTGTACATTCCCTATTACCTGGATATTTTGTGCTCTCTCCTCAAGCTTAAAGTAGCTCTGGATTCGGTTGTGTCATGTTGTCTCGTCAAACAGTATCCATTACCGAGCATTCTAACTAACTCTAAACTTCATTGGCCCGTATTCTGAAGTCGGGTTTAACTTAAACCATGATCTAACTCTGTGCTAAAATTATGGGAAGCCAAACGTTTTAAAATTTTGTTTACAGTGAATGCCTCTCATGTTTACTGTGCTCTTTACTAATTCTTTAATGGTGAAGACAACTGTCATACTTATCCATCACAGGCAGTAAATAACGTTTTGGGGGTCAAATGAGCTATAACATTGAACCTCTACAGTTAGAGGTTTATGTAACAACTCGCTTTCCATAGTTAACCACGAGTTAAAACAAGAGTTTAAATTAAACACATCTTCAGAATACGGGCCATTAACTTACTGACTAATGACACAGTGATGGTTAGATCATGACCTGTTCCGTCGAACTATCCCTTTTGCATCTCGTGTAAAGCTTTCGTGGAAATTACCGTTTACTTACTCACTTACTTTACTTCCCTAATTACGTACTCGCTTAACTAATTACTATCTAACTATTTAACTATATAAACTAATTAACTAGCTGACTAAGTAACTTAGATACTGAATTACCTGGATAGTTCGTTGTAGACCTGGCGGGCCGTGACTCTCTCCTAAGGCTTGGAGTAATTACCGTTTTACTTATTGCTTAACTAATTGCTATCTAACTATATAAACTAATAACTGGCTAAATAAAGCAACGTAGGTTGTGAATTACCTGGATAGTTCGTTTGTAGACCTGGCGGGCCGTGACTCTCTCCTTAAGCTTGGAGTAATTACCGTTTTACCTACATACTTTAATTCCATAACTACGTACTTGCTTAACTAATTACTATCTAACTATTTTTAAACTAATTAACTAGCTGACTAAGTAACTAATGTTTTGTATTACCTGGAGAGTTCGTTTGTAGACCTGGCGAGCCGTGACTCTCTCCTAAAGCTCGGAGTAATTACCATTTTCCTACTTACTTCCTTTACTTCCCTACTTACTTACTTGCTTAACTAATTACTATCTAACTTTATAAACTAATAACTGGCTAACTAAGCAACGTAGGTTGTGAATTACCCGGATAGTTCGTTTGTAGACCTGGCGGGCCATGACTCTCTCCTAAAGCTTGGAGTAGTTCTGGGGTTGGTTGTGTCATGTCCTTTATAACCACTTGGTTTGTGTCGTTGAACGTGGCATAGTTCATGTATTTGAATTTACCTGGAAAAAAAGATGATTAAGAATAAAGAAATTAACTGTTGATAATAATGATAAGAAACAGTTATCAATCACGAACCACTTCTTCTATTCCCTTTTTTTACTAGTACTTCTGGCACTATTAACATGGCTGAGTACTGTCTACACCAATAATGATGATATTGTAATAACAACGATAACATTACTACCATACTACTACTACTACTACTCCACAGAATGATAGTAACATTAATAGAAAATTGATAATAATAATATAATGATAATATAATAATAATAGGCCTAATAACGGCAACGGTGATGATGACGACGGTGGCGATTGTTGTGATAACAGTAATCTTCACACATTCGAATGATACAACCCGTTTTCACCTTTAAGAATGAATCATTCTCATTTTAGTTATTGCCCCCCCCACTTAATTTAGAGAAGTCATGGACGAATGCAACCTAATATGCATTTGCTTCAATCCAATATAATTGGATTTGTACAATTCATGTTTTCTAATAAAGATCTTATATAACACACACACGCTCTTTCTCTACTTCCCTCTCTCTTCTTTTCTTTCTTTTTTTCTCTCTTCTCCGTGTCGGATTTCCCCCTCCCTCTCCCTTTCTTTCCTTCACTCTTTTTTTTACCCTTCTCTCAGTTAACCCAATCTTCATTCTCTTATATGCGCTTTTTTATCATCTCTCTCACACTTCTTCTTCTTTCTCTCCTCCTTCTGGCTCATTTTTTCTCTCTCGCCCTCTCTCTTCTGTCTCTTTACCATTCCCCATCTCTAAAACCTTCCCCCAATCTTCCTCTCTCCCCTCCCCCACTCTCCCGCCTCGACTTTTATCTTCCCCTCTCCCGTACCTGTCTCCACCCTCAATCTTCTTCAGTCTCGTTTCCCTTCCTTCGCTTCTCATCACCCCTCCCTCTCCCCCTCTCTTTCTCGTCATCATGCATATCATGAAACCCTCTTCCCTCTCCTCCCCGTTATTTGGGGAGTGATCCATAATTCCCGCGCTTCGCATTCGATCACGTCTCGGGGATCGAAACACGACGCGATCGTCGTAATCCCCGTTTGATCCTTAAGATGAGTCACGCTATTGTCTGGAGGGTTTTATCCAAGGATCCGTTCCCGAAGGGAGGAAATTCCCTTTCCTTAACTTTCCATCTATACCAGCCTCAGATCGGCCTCAGATGAACCGATGACAGCGAGGATGTCATTAATATCATTAAAATAAAGAAGATATACATCAAAATGGTACAACGAACTTGGCGGAAGGCACTTTCAACAGGGGCACGTCCCTGCCTTTTTTTCAAATAAGGGATGTCTGCAAGCTAGGAATGTTAGGGGCATTGCTCCCGTCACGACTGGTCTGTGATCCCATTCTGGAGCAAATCACACTTTGTCAAAAATAATAATGAAGAAATACACTGCAAAAACTCCGGTGTTGATTTAACACCAGCATATGTCCACACCAGAAAAGTATTGAAACAACACCAGTTTGGAATCAAACCGATGCTGTTTTAATACTAATTGGTGTTGTATAAACACCTATCTGGTGTTAGACCAAAACGAAACTGGTGTTGTTTAACACTTCTCGGGTGTGGACATATATAGATTCCGGGCTGGTGTTAAATCAACACCAGAGTTTTTGCAGTGTATAAACTTCCAATCGTAGCCGATCTCCGTTAGATATTGAATGCGCCTTTATTCTCGTAAGGAGTGTGACATAGTGACGAATTGAATAATATTTGCACGATCCCGATCTTGATTTAGAACTTTGAACAAGAAGATTTTCATTCCAGATATTAGAACAAAATAATGCTACGAGTCTTGACTAAAAAATCAGGTCGAAGACCAACGGTAGGGTGTGAAATGGCTTTTAGACACTTCGGCCTCAGAAAGATTTCGTTAATTGAATACAAAAGGAATAAGATCAAAGGAATAAATCTTATGAAAATCAATAAAACGACATTTTCTCGACGTTAGAGAGAGGAAAAGTAATCTCTGAGGAATCTCCATAATTATTACGCTTGCTCTCTTCGCTCAAAATGGGGGAGTTTGACTGTCCTTGATCAAAACTTAAAATCACCTCACATAATTACAAGGTTTGGCTCTATTTCACCACTGCTCCCACCCCTCAAATCTGCAATGATATTCAACCCTTTTGGGGATCATACCAGCCCCCATCCTACCATTCTGCGATCACCCCCCCCCCTCAACAAAAAAGGGCTCATAAATTGACACAGAATCTACAATACCACACACTGGCAGCGATGTCGAAATATTTTGAGGTTCGTCGGGGGGGGGGGGGGCGGGGGACAATCCTCTCCAAGAAGCTGCTGTTGTATAAAACATATAAAGGGGGAAGGGGCACGTATCCCCCAGATCCTCCCTCATAGTTCCACATTACTATACATGATGATAACGAATCTTGTAACAATACACGGCAACAATCAGTGACATTTCCGGATGAACTTTTTATTTTATTCCCAGGTCCTGAGAGAGAGTTGATGGATGACTTCCGTTTTGGCACGCACCATTTTATTTTTGACAGCTTTTGCAAGAAAATGACGGCTTGTTTAGCTAGTGGCGTAGCTCAGGTACATGTCATCCACTTCCGGCCCGCCCCACCCCCCCCCCCGAAAAAGGGAAAAGGATGGGAAGGGAGAATATAAAAAAAATGAGACGATAAGATAAGAGATATTTCGTTTTCTTCTTATATAATACTCCAGACACAATCATAATTCACCTAGATACTTTATAGGAGGGGCACTTACGGAAATGACATATTTTTACAAAATAAATGACTGCCTTTCTATTTATTTCTTTTATCTTGTTCATTATTAAAAAAAAAACTATTTTTTTGTAATTAGAGTTTTGAAATTCTGCAATACCGTGCGCATGTTACCGTTTGTTTTAGATCTTTAAAAGAATTTTTAAGGGATGGAGATATAGCAAATTCATTTAAAATCAGATGAAACAAAATAATAAGACATAGGTTGGTATTGGTACAATGCATTATATCATCTTAAAATATATATATTTTTTTTCAATTCAATTCTTTTATTTCATTTCCATTCAAAATATAATACAAAGTAATATAAAACAATACAAATCAAATACAATTTTACAGAAGGGCATTCTTACTTCGTAAAAAAACAACAGTATAATTATATAGAGCATAAATGGAAATGGAAATGAAAATGAGGGGGGTCCACTAAAAAGCAAAGCTTGTAAAATTGTGGATCCCCTTGGAAAAAAAAAATTATAGTCGACTTACTATATGCGTACATGCATGTATTACAGGAAAGAAAAAAAGAAATCATATTGACGGAAACATAATTACTGAACAAATGCAAAGCTTCAAAAAGTAAAATATAAAGTGATCGGAATCCCATCCCAATTTTTTAATCCCCCATACCAACATGCGTGGCACTAATGTTCCAAGTAAATTATTTGAATTATGCTAAAGTCACATTTATCGTAGAAGGTTACACTTCGTAATTCCGAAGGTTCTTTATTCCGAAGGTTCGTAATTCCAAAGGTTCTTTATATTCCGAAGGTTCGTAATTCCGTCACACGTAAATTGCCTATACCTCGATGTTCATTAATCCGAAAATGTAAAAGGGTTCGTTAATCCGAACATTTGTGACGTTATTCCGAAGGCTCGATAATCCCAAAATGAAATAAGGTTCGATGTTCCGAATGTTCTTTAATGCGAAAACGAAATAAGGTTCGTTGTTCCGAAGGTTCGTTAGTCCGAAAACAAAATAAGGTTCGTTAATCATTTCGTTTTCGGACTAACGAACCTTACCAACCTCATTTCGTTTTCGGACTTACGAACCTTCGGGATTACGAACCTTCGGGATTACGAACCTCATTTCGTTTTCGGACTAACGAACCTGCAGAATTACGAACCTTTGGAAATACGAACCTTCGGAATAACGAACCTTTGGAATATCCGACCCTTCGGAATAACGAAGCTCCGAATGTATGCGATCGGAAAAGACAATATGACATAAAAGCACACATCAAACTTCATTATTTAAAAAAAGAAAATCCATCGCACACTGTATGCGATTTGTTGCGATCCGAATGTAAAAAAAAGAAATGTAATAACATTATTTTGATATGAACATTCCAACCAATAAAATATTTGCGATCAGGATTCAAAATTGTGGAAGAAATACACACTAAAATCGAAATTCAGTCTATATAGTTTGGGTCTCGCTGTAGGATTAATAGAAAATTAAATTCCCAATCGTAGGGACGTCATTATCGCCTTCGAATTGAACATTTACTCCGACCACTGACAGGTCTTGCCGTAAAAGCAAATTTATGATTTCATTACAATGATTATGCCGAACTTCAAATAAAATTATTTCACTTCTTGGAACTTTCATACTAAATGGAAAGTTAAACTTTTTTTAAGAAATTGCGTGGCATCGCGTCGCATATAGTGCGCAGGGCTTAAGACCTTTTTAATGTTAACCGGTGTAGAAATTGAGTGAGAATCATCTTCACACACGTGACCTACACGTGACGGTCTTAACAACGGGGAAAGCATCTTCGAGAAAATCCATCAATTTCACAACCTCAGATCCTCTTCCCAGACAAAGAGACAATTAGCATAACTCTTCTCGCCCTCATGACTCAAACGTCTGTACCTTGGAGCACCTCGATGTCACCCTCTTCCCTTTATTTGCATTTCTGACGACGAAATTGTTCAAGCCCCTCGTAATTCCCTATTTTAGCCCGACCCCCCCCCCCCTCGAAAAGCCTTGATATCTTGTCCAATTCATCATTCGGGCAATCTTGCACTCCCTGAGCATGCTTATAGAGGAAAAGGTGCAAAAATATACACCTCCAGGAACGGTACTATATCCTCAACGCCGGGTGAAAATTGCATGTATAAGGTGCCAAGTTGCACCAAAGAGGGGGGGGGGGGGGTGCTAGTGTACTGTTGCACTGGAAGGGTGCAAAATTAAACTTAATTCCAAGTGTGTATGGAAGAGAAGAAGGGGGAGAAATAAGAGGAGGGGGGAGGAGGAAGAGTAGTAGAAGGAAAATTGGAAAGAGGAAAGGAAAGATGAAAAAGAAAGACTTGCTCCTGAATGAATGAGAAAACAAACATCGGTTATCATCGTTATAAAATGTTATATGGTTTACGTGGTATACATGCCTTTACACGTATTCCATGAAAACTAACTATGATTCGCTGATATGGGTAAAACCCGCTAAAATAGTGAACACTCTTACTTTCTGTTTTGAGAAACTGCTGAGAATTCATAATGCCAAGGTATAATCTGACCAATTATATAGGAAACATTTTACGTCTAAATTACATGACGTAAGTTACGGTGATAGGCGACAGAAATTACTCTCGGTTTTTTTTAATTGGTGATTGGTGGGGATTTATTTACCTGATTGCTAAAAAGGCATGAATGCTTGTAAGCAAGCAACCAGAGGACCGACGGCTTAAGGTCCTCTCCGAAGGACCTCTGGTAATGAGGATTAATGCCTTACCAAAGGGCACTAGCGCACCAAGAGGGAATCGAACCCTGATCACCGGAATACGGATCCCCCGCTCTACCGACTGAGCTATCGCGCCTCCACAATTCTATCTTTCATTATTATTAATAAAGAGAGAGGATGAGAGGGGATTCGAAGTCTCAACCTCACGATCATGAGTCCACTGCTCTAACCACTGCACCACTTGACCCTCTTGAGATTATAAAGGTCCAACGATGTAAATTTGCAGACAGCAATTTGAATAGCCGTCGCCCTCCTTCAACATCGGTCTGCACGTCACATTTTCGATGAAAAGATGGAGTGGGCTTCGTGGTTGAACTCGAGGTCGAGCTCATGACTTGGAAATCACGAAACGGGATATGATTTTAGATTGTGGATGCCAGCTCAAGGCTTTTATCTCCCAGACAGTTGTATTGATTCGAGGGTTTGCCTTACCAACCGTGACACACTTCTTGACGTGACCGATGTTGTACAGTCACATTTATTACACGGGATGCAAATCGATCGCTGGTATGCCAATTGACCTAACGTAATAGCTTTGCTCGGTCAGGAGTCGGTTTTGTTGGTGTAACTAGGGCTTGAATACCGAAGTAGTCTGATTAACTAGAGAGTTCTCTTGGGGACAGAAAGTATGAATTGAACACTATTGAATATTATCAAATAAGGGGGATTTATTTATTTTACAGACACTGTTTATCATTAATTTGACTTGGAAAAAAAATCTTAGCTGCAAGGTTCTAATATTGTCACCAGTGTCTGTAAAAAGATTGTAAAAATGAAGCCCTTAAGAAATAATGCTATTTGTCAAGTAAAAGTAAAGTGAACGGAATAGGACGGTATGGATGGATATGATGTGATCTTAAGTGAACACAGCTCCTGTTGTTTACATCATAATGAAATGTTCATGATTGTGTCCAAATCAATTTGTCGTAAACGGTTCTGAATGGCAATACAAATAAATATCATTTTCGTAAAATGCAATAACAGCATTTGCCGATTAAACGCACGTCTGTAATTTCCACGCTCTTGAAGTGCTTAGGTTTTTAAAACGAAGTACCTTCATGGGATGCAATCCCGACCGGGATGAAAATGGATGGAGGGGAGCAGGTATCCATAGCAACGCCGTTCCGAGCATCACTCTTGATTATGGATGACAACAGGGAGAGCCCTAAACACCGGCCTACTTCAATTTATGGTTTGCTTGCATATGCCATGTCACATCGCTGAAAGTTTAACCAAGGAGATGTCACCTCGATATCTCCTTGGTTTAACGATAGACTGACAATTCGTTCATCTACTGCCAACTCGTCCACACACCGTATTTTCGTTTAGTCTAATGCCATTCCGTCCATCAACATTTCGTCTAACAGTCATTTTGGTCCAATAACCATAATTTTGGTCCAATCATCATTTTGTGGAATCACCAGTTCGTCTATGACCATTTTGTCTCATAACCAGTTGGTCAAATATCCATTATATTTTCACTCTATTCTCCAATTGAAACTTAGTTCAATTAAACCAAATGGTATATGGACTAAATGGATATTGGACGAACTGGTTATTAGACGAAATGGTGAGTGGACGAAATGGCAATTTGACCATGTAGATAGTGGACGAAATGATGGTAGACCAATATGATAGCAGACGAGTTGGCAGTTGGACGAATTGGCGTTAGACTAACTGAAAATAAACTGCTGAAACTGATCAACTCCATGCAGGGAGCGTTTTATCGATATTTTCATCCGACAAGTTGTCAGATCTGACATCTTTCCATGATTTTGATTGAGAGGCACTGTTCCTATGGTAACTGTCGGATAAAATGGGACTTGTCGGATAATCCGACAAGTCCTTTCATGATACGCCCCCCTCCTGATCACCAAATCTTCAGCTATATGATTACACCTAAACCGAATTCCCCCGAATGAATTCGGCCGATTCTTTCCGAATACGGCCTGATTCGGATGGTTTCGGTGGGTTCGATTGTTCCCGAATCCCTCCCGAATTTTCTCGAATTCGCAGAGGGAGAACAGAATACTCCCGAAACCACCCATTACGTGTAATCGGATGAATTCGCAGCTGATTCGGTTCCGGTGTAACCCTATAGCTTTACGTTACATGTATTACCAATGACGTAAGGATCGGTCGGTTAGGAGTCGCTCCCATTGGTGTGACTGTCGCGATGAGCTGCGCACGAAGGGCGGGAAATTGGCAAGCTCGCTATGTAATGTCTATTACGTTCTTGAAGGTTGCGATCCATCAAACATAGATTGGAATATAATGATTTCCCAGTGACTACATGATGCAACATAATTTAGGCGGGGGCTGGGTTTTGGATTGGATGGTGTACCTTCATTAAAAAAAGTCGAGTGAGGCGAATGAGTCGAAAACAACATTTTAGTCATAAAGAACCAAATTTGGCAACTGGGATTTGGCATAGATTTGACATGTAAAACCAGCGGGCGTTTCATGAAAGGACTTGTCGGACGTTTTATCCGACAAGTCCCATTTTATCCGACAGTTACCATAGGAACAGTGCCTCTCAGCCAATCAAAATCATGGAAAGATGTCAGATCTGACAACTTGTCGGATGAAACGCTCCCCCAGCAGGACACCGTTAAAGTTACCATTATTTGCCATCCAATTGGTAACAACGCTGATCAACAGCCAATCAAAATCAAGGATTTCATGCAAGTTACCATTGCATGGCAAAGTTACCATAATGTTAACCTTTATGCAACGGACCAACGGGGCTCTGATTGGTAAAATATTCAAGGAAACATGTGCTGAAATATGATGCTGTCGGAAATACAATAAATGATTTTCCCCCTGGCTTTTGTCTGAAAGATTAATTAGCTGCACATCCAACTAGTAATGATATCGTTACTGTAAAGGTCAAGTTACTCTTACATATTGATTCTTAACATGAAAATCAAACAAGCACATGCACACGCTGACCAAAATCATAGAAAATTGTAGCGAAATGATCCGAGAGTTACGGATTTAAACGTATTTTCACAAAACGGTAAATGGGTAAAAACTTAATAACGAATGCACAAGCTCCCATGTCCCGCCAACCCCCCCCCCTCTCTCTCTTTCTCCCCCTCTCCCACCCCTCACCCTCTCTCAATTGGACACAAAATGCATATAAATAATAATAATGCCCCTTGTGACTTTGGGGCCTGCAAATAACTATGCACTCATTATTTGAGCACATTTCGCCGTGAGCAAAATCCAGCGAATGTATGGAGGAAATTATCCAAAAATATCCTTTAGGCATTTAAAAACATTTTATACAGGACAGACGCAGGTGTCGCCATTTTCCCCCTTATTTCCAGACAATATAAAATGATACCAGCGACGCTGCCGGAAAATTACTCTACATTGTAGTCGCTGCAAGGAATGATTTAAAAACCGCAATAATTTTAATAAAGGGGCCGTTCACATCTGAATCTTTTAGCCAGCGTATTCCGACATACGTATAGACTTTGGCAAATCCAATTTCTCGATTTAAAGATTTATCTTTAGTTAACAATTTAAATGGTTTTTCATACCTAACTTGGTTCCAAAAGAAACTTATCAAACTTAATAAGTTTGGCTTTCTTTGAAAGAAAGACCAGTGGACTGAGATTGGATTAAACCAAATGGTCATTATTTTGCTTGACTGCTATTGAGTCCATTCCTGCATTATGCTTCTTTGACCTCAATAAGTGCGTTTAAAATGTTAATTTTAACTTGCTGTAACTTCTTACTAATACTGAGGCAATCAATTAAACATCCCGATGGTCATATCGTAAACTTCAATATTCCCATTTTCATTGGTCTTTCTGTTTGCAATTTTCTGACTTTGGATTTCGGAACAATTGATTTTAGGGGCTACAACCTCTTTTTGATTAAACCAATCTCTTAATTACTGACACGTGCTTAGTAACGATTACTGAAGCTAGCCTGTGTCAAAATTTTGTTCATTTGGATCGAGTGGAATTTGTACAGTGCGCTTGTGAAGTTTGATAAGTGTCTTTAAGAACCATGCAGTTTGTAGTGGATTTGAATTCTTGATAATTTGTGTTGTAATACCTCGTCCCCCGACTGTCGTGCGATCCGCTAACGCCACGATTTCCCCTTCGTAGCTGATCGCGATTTTTTGTTTTTAAATACATACTTCCCATTGTCATGATATGCGCTACTATTGAAACGGTGATCTTACTCGTGGAGTAATCGTAATGACCGCATCAGATAGTTCGTATCAGATCATTCGGGGCAATCGTATTGATCTGAAAAAAAAGTTTTGAATGGTTCAAACACTTTCGCGATCAGATTCGCGAAAGGACAATCATGGCGTTCGTAAACGAATCGCACGACAGTGGGGAGTATTATAACCATTCAACCTTTTTCTTGTACGATCAATACTTATGCCACGATGATCTGATACGACCACTATGATTACTCCAAGAGTGAGACCACCGTTTCAATCATGGCATGAATTGTGACAGAGTGAACTAGATATTAAAAAAGGAAAATTTCTTGATTATCTAGAATTTGTTGCTTGGTAAGAAACAAAAAATGGGATTTAAGGGGAAAATGGCTGGTAATACGTACAGTATACATCGGAATGGGATAGCTAAAATGTCGAGGTGTGACAAGGCCTTAGGGTGAAACAAAAATTAAAAAAAAAATGAAATAGGGAATGTGCTTCTTTTGATGTCATGGATGTGGAGGTTTGAAAGAAAATCCCCTCGAAACATAATTATGGTAAACTGGGGCTTTGAGTACAGGTCGTCGACTTTTGGAATCGCGTGAGTCGTTGATATAATGACGCTTAATAGCACATACTTCTGACTTACATGATAATAATTTATATTTCTATAAAAATACTAGAATGTGTATGGAATGATTTATAATCTATTTAAGCGAATAACAACAACGGGTGAATGAATAATGACCGATTAAAATATGGTTTCAAATAGATTACATTTCACGCGATCTTCATTCTTTTGTAGTGTGCACACCATCCTACAAATATTATGAACTGGTTTGCTTACCCCCCCCCCCCCCTCTTCTCCCCAGGGCCCTGGGAACGAATTCTTGATGGGGCGCTGGTTAAGTTTGAAACTGATAAGGAGGTTTTCACTACAAAAATGAAGGTGATTTCGGTTAAATTTCTGGTATTTAACATACCTACCTGATTTCCAGGGGGATGCTGCCAGGGGGATGAATTACACACGCACCCCCTCGCTTCCCAGGGCCATGCCCCACCCCCCCCCCCCGACAAACACGGAGTGGTGGACCAGGGGGGGGGGCGTATTAAAAAGAGTTGCGATTGATCCGATCAATCACAACTATGGATGGCCAGCAAATAATTATATTGTACGTTTCTTCAAAATATTTTCTAGATATGATATTCATACATTCACTGTTTTCTTGACAAATTATTCAGTATGCTTCTCTTTGGACAAAGGACATTGTGCAAACTTCCTGTAGAAAAAAAATGACACTGATGGATTTCCATAGAGTTACGATTGATTGGATCAATCGTAAGTCTTTGTAGGACGGACCCTTGAATATGTACATTACATTATAGTTTGAAACCAAAAGGTTTTATTTCAAATCCCTGTAATTAAGAGTGCGAATTTAAGTCGACTCCCCACACCTATTTGAAAAGGCATGGACTCAGTGGCGTAGGTTCACCAGGTGTGTGTGGGGGGGGGGGTTGAGGGTAGCATTTTGTCGATTTTGTTGTCTTACAAGTTGTCAGATGTGAAAACTTGCCAGGCTTGATTTTGATTGGGTGGGAAGCGCATCTACTACAGTTACCGTCGGATAAAACTTCCGACAAGTCCGCTTCTCACCACAGAGGTTAAATTTGCGCCCCTTCCAAAGCCCGACGCACCCATCGAACACTTTGGACATCAGCATCTTCAATGATTATTCATAACAGTAAATTGCCAATATTTGTCTTCCCTATTTCAACTTTCTTCCATTTCCTCCTGTTTGTATCCCTAATATTTGTTCGTTGTTGCCTGTGCCCCCCGATACCAATCCGCATTGAAGCAGTAAGGAAGGAATGGTATGTGGACATTTTGAAAGGAACAGAAGTTGGATACCAAAGTTCTTTAGGAGGACAAAGTTTCATGTACTTTGCTCTATACCTCGCATTCTAACTCCTCATTCCTCATTCCATCATGTCAATGAAGACTTCCAACAATGCTAGATGAGGGATTTACCGAACCTTGCGGGCAATTTCAATTCTAGATGAGCTCTGAGCACCTAACCCCAGCATACTTGTTCTGTTTGGTACATGGATCGACCGGAGGCGGTGCATGGGGGAACCCCCCCCCCCCAACTCTTCAAAGAAACACATGAAATATCTGAGTTTGAGTCAACATACATCAATGAATTTCAGTAGAGGTGCTGTAGCTCAGTGGGTAAGTCTCCGGATTTTGAACCACCAGGTCCGGGATTCGAATCCACTGTAGAACTCCGTCATTTGGCAAGGCTTTTATCTAACATTTGCCACTCTCGACCAAGGTGTAGTACATGGGTACCCGCGGTAGAAAGGAATATCTTGAACGTGATGAATGCTGGGGCGCAGGATAAGGGCTGCTTTGGTAAAACCAGGGGGCCGTTTCATAGAACTGTTCGTAAGTTAACAGCGACTTTAAGAACTGGTGAACCTTTCTTACGCGCTTAACAATCGCCAATGAATACATACCATTTACCACAAGAAAGGATCACCAGTCGTTCTTAAAGTCGCTCTCAACTTACGAACATTTTTATGAAACACCCACCCGGGTAATAGCAAAGTATGCAGTGCTTAGAAATATCATATTAGGCGCTCTACAACATCAATGTTGCATATTATCGATAAATATTCGGCCCTCCCCCGCCCCCTTCAAAATTCCCAAATCTTACAGATACGCCCCTGATTGTCCGCTCTCTCGCTGCACGCTGCCCTATCCCCACATAATTCATTATATTCTTCATTTGCCTCCGGTCTCAGTACATTGAACTAGGATATGTTTCTTCGTGGCTTTTCTCTTTGCTTGTCTGAAAGATTATTTTACAAATTCCACCTCTGCGGGATATTTGTCTTGTATTGTGGGGGTGTAGAATGCGATGTGGGTGTCTGAAGTGCGTTGACTCGATTCCGCAACGGTACGAAGGAGTCAAAAGGGCTTTCTTGAATACCGTTTCGATTCTGCTCTTCAAATACCTGATATGATCTATGGATGTCATAAAAGGCCCCAAACAGATAGTAAAAAAAAAGTACAATTGAAAATTACTTTAAAGGGTATACGAGCCAGCTGCCTATATAAGCAGTACCCCACCTCAAATCCTGAACTAATCACACCTGACCTGGTTCATTACCCACAATGCAACATTGCCAGCAGTACAGTCTTGTAATGATGGACCAACTTGAATGAAAAAACACGGATTAAATAAACAATACATTCATTTCGCAATAACAATGTTAAGAAATAACAAAACAGCAACCTCTCAACTCAAAATAAAGGCAAACAAATATTTGCTAGTTCTTTCTCAAAAGGTATGAGACTAGCCGTTTTTAGCACATACTAGACAACACACGACGTTGGCAACTTCGCTCTTCTTTATGAAAATACTTGCGTATGTCAACATAGGGGGGGGGGCAACACGGAGCAACATAGGGGGGGGGGCAACACGGAGCAAGAGGACCCGAGCACGGGACGTCATTTTTTTGTCAACGAAATGATATGGGTATAGCCCGTTTGTATTAAAATTAGACTTGGCACTCTCTTTTAATAGTTCAAATCCTTTAAATTCCACATGATTTTGTACTCCTTTTCTTTATAGTGCCCCCCTCTCTTATTTCTTTTAAATTTATTGAAGGGGAACAATAATGATGGTCATATTCGACAGAAATGAGCACTGGTAATTATGGGTCTTTTACATTCGTCAATAGGTTTGTGGTTTATTTTGAACAAGACACCTACAAAACATATTTCTTATTTCACTCGTTCGATGATCTCATTCGTAATGAATCAACAAACATAAAAAAAATAATACAACATGATTAGATGATTAATATTCCTATGAACAAAGTATAGGCCTTTCATGTAAAATAGTCTGAGTTTCCACTCGTTTCCTGCGCTCGCTCGTATGTGGTTCGTGATATCGAAAGCATTGGAGACACGTTATTTTTGTCTGAGTTTGACAAGTTAGGTGACCAAATGCACATGATACTTCGAATTCAGTAGGAATCATAATTATGTTTCATATTTGGACAACGAAAATCATACAACAAACAAGAGTGTTTATATTTCTTCTCTCGCTCGCTCAGTTCGCTTGTGATGTTGAAATCGGGGTAGTTTGGGGGGGGGGGAGAAACGACTTGCCCAAATTAGGTGTTTAAATATTAAAGTTCTCAAATATCGCCTGTAGATATACCGTGCATGCTGATCGATTTTTTTCAACCTTTCGGTTCATATACAGCCCCCCTTCCCTTATTTATTCTTTTTTTTTTACACTGCGCCCGAATTCAATCAAATTTTCATGTGTTTCAACCATGCAACAATCCATACGTTGTATCGCGCCGACGAGCTACACAGCCAATGATTTAATGAACTCAATGAACTACATATTACTCGTCTGCTTCTGTATAATGTTATCAAATCAGAGACAATCAATCATCTATTATCATTCTGTAGAAGCAATTAAACGCCTGAAATGTTTCATCCGCATGCAGGAATCGGATATAAACTGATAAATGCAATCAGAGCTAAATACATAACCTACAGGAAATCATTGTCTGGTTATGCCTGTCATGCAGGCCTATTATTTGTGAGTTAACACAATATTGGTAGGCCTACTGCATCTGTCTGTCACTGCAACCATACTCACATTCCTTTAAAACAAATATAATTTTCTACCATACAAAGATTATGTACCTCTTTGATTTTTTATCTGCCCGGAGAATACTCTATTTCATTCTATTTCATCACCTATGCTCAATGGCATATGATTTATTGAAGCTAAATCAATACATTACGTTTTTATCCAATCCCACGTCTGTTTCTTGCCACTTAAATGCTTGGCAGGCATAACATTATAAACCGATCTCATTTGGTCGATTTGCTAACATTGAATTTATGAATTATGATAACCCGAGTTGGGAAAGGACATTCCGCCAGCCTTTCGGACATAAGTCATGAGCAACCACATGTTTGGCAGATTTCGAAAGTAATCTTTTATCTATAGTGACGTAGCTTCCACATTCAAAATAAGTATTGTACCCCTTTCTCTGGGGAAAGTTAGGCAAAGGTGATTCCCTTAAAAAAACAAAATAACTATTTTATTTGTACATTTTCAGAGAATTTTGTACAAAAGGGAAGAAACAAGACTTCAGAGATTAATATGCTGCTTTCTGTAATTGCGACCCCCCCCCCCCGGTGCAAAATTGAATAGGATGGAATATGCTACCCCCCCCCCCCAAAAAAAAAAGGTGAAAAAAAACATTATTTAGCCTACTTGGCATTCTCCTGTGTTTATAAAGTGAGAAAGGAGAGAGGAGAGTGCAAGAAAGAGAGATAAGGAGAGAGAGAGAGAGAGAAAAAGAGAGAGAGGTGGTTTGAAAGGAAGGAGGGACTCGGGGGAGAGAGAAAGGGGGAGAGGCGGCTACAGAACCCCTCCCCATACTCTACTTTTAGTGGTAAACTGCCGATTCGTCTATTGCCAACTCGTCCACTCATCACATGGTTTACCTTAATGTAATGCCATTCCATCCATCAACATTTCGTCTAACTTCCATTTGGTCCAATAATCACTTCGTCGACGACATTTTGTCTTATAATAACCATTAAGTCCCATTTTTTTCATGCTTTTCGCCCAATTAACACTACGTAAAATTAGACCAATGGTATATGGACTAAATGGCGATTGGACCAATAGGTTATTATATAGCCGAAATGGTGATTGGACGAAATTAGACCATGTGGATAGTGGACGAACTGATGGTAGACCAAATGATAATAGACGAGTTGGATATTGGACGAATCGGCATTGGACCAATCGGAAATAAACCCTTTTAGTAACAATGTATAAAAACCTCCATATTCGGTTATATTTAGGCATGCATGTTCAGCCCCCTTCCCCATTTTCAAAATCTTTCCACGGCCCCTCGTAAAGAGGGGTGGGGTGGCTGGAGATTGTCTTACGCGAACAAACACGAGGCCCCTCGATTATCAGTTCAATTGGCCAGGGCCTGAATAAATGAATGCGATTACCGAATCAATTATCATTAGGTTACTTGAGTGCTAACCACAATCTGGGCATAGTCAGCTTTGAACATCTAATAAATCTTGTAGTATAATAAATAAATAAATCAATCAATGAAAATAAATAAACAAATAAATAATTGAAGAACTAACAAAATAAATAAGTAAATAAATAAATAAATAGAATTATCAAATGAATGAATGAATGGATTGATGGTGCATAAACGATTGAATATATATACAAATGCATAAATAAATAAATACAGAAACAAATAAAGCAAAAAATTGAATTTTTATTTACCGTTCGAATCGACATTCCGATGGAGCTGCGTTGCCACGAAGTATTCCAGCTTTCTGACGAATTTCCCAAGGTTGTGCCATCCCTCGACGAAGTCCTTGAAATTCGGGGGCGGGTCGACCTTCTCGTAGAAATTGAGCACGACCGCGTAATTGTTATTTCCCGACATGATATCGTTTTGAAATTATTGTCTGAGCTGAGTGGTTTGAATGAGATTTAATAGAAAGAGGTGGACGACGTTCGCGGAGACGAAAAGGTTGTCCGAAGGCCGAGTGGGTTCGAAAGGTTTGACGTCGAATGTCTTGACTCCGGCTGAGAAATCGAAATCGAAGGAGTGTGTTCAATTTGTCATGCAACATTGATCACTCCGCATCAGAAATGCCTCAAGACCCCCTGCGACGGAAAAGTGTTTCCTGACAAGCTGAAACGGGAATGTCGTCTGCTCCGCCAGCGGTTCCGCGCGAAATGACACGCTGATGAAAAATCGAGAAATTAACATTTCGGGAACATTATTTCGTGCGCCGCGGGGCTGTCTGCTGCATGCGCTCGTTCGGCAAACTTCGCCCGAGATTCCGAGTGGAGATGACAGATCGAATTTGAATTGTATTGCCTCTCCCCTTTTAACCATAGCTCCATGTTTTAACCAAGCAGGAACATCGGGCATGGTATCTGCCCATAGTACTATGATGATGATGATGATGATAATAATAATACTAATAATAACAATAATAATAATAATAATAATAATAATAATAATAACTATGATGATAAGAATAATAATAGTAATAATTATTATTATAATAACAATGATAATAATAATAATAATTTAATGCTTAATAGATAAATATATAAATATAATAAATATAACAAAATATAAAAAATAAAAATATGAATAAATAAACAGGTAAATAAAATACAAATTACATAAAAATAAACATTGAACTGATCCATACACTGTTAACATAACGATCAAATTGAACGCAAAAGACATTACTTTAAATAAAATAAAATACCTAAGTCATTAACAAAAGGAAAACTACAAATGGGGATAAGCAGACGCAAGAAAAATTAAACATACTGATTTCACGACTTTATTTCATAATACATGTACATCAGTCTTTCGCTTCGGTCTCGTGCTAACATTGAAGTACATATAGACTTTGGTTTTGCTTGGGGAGAGAATAGATAAAATGCTCGGGAACCAAAAACTGAGCAAGAAAGCGTAGTTACGAATATTTTTCACGAATATGGTTGTTTCCGTTTTGTCTTTTTCCATTTTCGAGTTGAAAAATCTACCGGTAACTATAGATTGATTTCGGAGTGTGGAAATTTGCAATTAAAAGTGTGTTTTTCACAAATTTTGGTTTTAGGTCTTCATGACTTTGAACCCCCCACCCCCGAAAATTATATCATGCGTGTGACCTCGTATATATTTACAACAATAAGTAAGTTAATGAAATAAAAACAGAACTTTTGAGGTCACAGATGCATGTTTCCAATTACTTATTCATGATTACTTACACTGCACTGCATGAGTATTGTGTAATGGCATTAACAGGGTTGTTTAAATTGCGTAATGCGATAATTGAGGAAGCACCGTTGACAAGTAGGTATTCCGTTCAAGGCGTACTTTGCCATTACGTAACAAAAGTTTCAGCGAACCCCCCCCCAAAAAAAAAATCATCTAGTGAACAAACTAATGCCATTAAGACGTCTCTTCGGGAGGAAAGAAATAAAATGATCTCTAAATGCAAGACTTCCAAGGTCGCAGAAGTATATGTAACATGTCATGAGTTAATTATAGGCTGCAGAGCACGAGTTGTATATTATTATCATTGAAAACTGTGACAATTGCGTAATGTGATCACTGTGAGGAAGTCTGGTCTTCCGCTGAACCCATGTGAGACGTACATTGGCATTACGCAACTAGGCAATTATCAAGCGCCGCCGAAATATATTTCAACCATGTATTTTGTATTAGGATTATAGGGAAAGAGGAGAAGGGGTGGGGGCTGTTTGACAATGAGGTTAGCAGGGGACGACTGCCCCTGTTATTTTTAAGAAGGAATAAAACAGAAGCGGGAGAGGAAAATGGGAATTAAAGAGGGAGAAAAATGAAGAAGAGGAGATAATGAAAAGGAGATGTATGCGCCATTTTTTTATACCCCTAAATTCAATTGAGAAGATATCACGGCATCTTTAGATCATCTTACCCCCCCCAAAAAAAAAAATTAATAATGATAAATAAACAAAATCAAATCCACCGTCGTAAACCACCACCACCATTCTTTATATCTTCATCACAAACATCATTACCGCCTCCACCATCATTCATCATCAACACAACCACCACTACCCCCACCATCACCATCATCACCATTATCATCACCTTGATCAACATCAATACCACAATCATCACAAAGTTCCAACATTATCACCATCTCCATCATCAACATCCTCATCTACTTCCCCATCAACACCACAACATTCATCATTTTATTATCATTACAACCAACGCCATTATCACCACTATCATCAAAATCATCACGATATCATCATCTTCATCATCATCAACACCATCATCATCATCATCATCATCATCAACATCATCATCACCATCATCATCACCATCATCATCATCATCATCATCATCATCATCACCATCATCATCACCATAATCTTCATCATTTGCTATTTACTATCAATATTTAATGATATTGAAAATATCGCTGCACCAAAAGTCACATTTCAAAGCACATTCTATTTCCAATAATCAGTAAACTACTGAAATATTATTCTCTGAGCTAACAAACACATGTACATGAATTTCAAATAAGAACATCAATAGTTTTCAATATTTTATCCAAACAATCGATAATCTTTTTTATTCAACATATTATTTTAGTTCGCTGTGACCCCTTAATTTTTTTTACAATTCTTTTTTTTTTTTGGGGGGGGATGGGATTTCTTATGAGACAGGAATACCTTATCAAACCGTATTCCAAGCCTATGAATTGAACAAAACGTTGTAAGATCAAAAATAACCTAATTTATAACCATGTACGGCTGACTTGTGTTTAATCCTTTCAATTGTGTTTAAATGCAATTCCCTGTAAAACAGGCCTCTTCATTATACCAAAAAGAGAGGATAAAGCTGGCTTCTATATGGGTAGCTCGAGCCCTCTTTGAAGAGCTCTAAAAAGATGAAATAACAAACTTTCAAAACAAAACGAATGAATGGTATTCCATATCAAAACATGGGCAATACAAATGAATACAAAAATGTAAGGATATGTATTGCATAGCAACTTTAAAAAATAAGTCCCTGAAGGTTTTCAAATAATAATACTCATCAGAGAGGCTTTATTAGGCAAGTAGCATGTACCTTTGGATAATTTTGACTTTTTCAAAGGTAAAAAGTTTGGGTATACTTATTAAAATGTCCGGGCAATATGATTTGTATGATTTGTTATGTGATTTGTTATGTAAGACAGTAATGTATGTTAGCATCCACTTCAAAGACACTATTTAGAACATTTAAAATCTATTGAAAAGGTCTGTCGAATCACAATGGACAGATTAGAGGTCATTGTCAACAGTTGCTAGACCGAGAGAGCGTGTCGTCTTAAAATTCAAACTGGACAAAAAATTGCTAATACGTCATTTATCCAGGACCCCAAGCTGGTTTTATTCACAGATTTTCAACAGAGGCTGCTTTGTAATGAAAGGTTTTTAACAAAACATTCTAATTTATAGAAGGTATCTGTGAGGTGGTTGCTAAAATGCCCTAAGGATGTAAAAACCATGTTATGAGAAAAACGGTCTTCATTTCAAATCCATGACTGGTAAAAAATACTTAACTTATGACTTATCATCACTTGTTAGGATAAATGAAAGCCTGGGGTGGTATGCCAGAAAACTGTCATAAATTTTGTAATTTCTGCCCAAGAGGTGACATCGCTTTGATTGCCACAAATCCGTATTCTGAAGATTGTCTTTTCTCTGTCATATCTCTCTAAGTTCCCGCCCACCTTTTCACAGACAAGCAAATTAAAATCACTGGTAGTTTCGAGTGGGTGCCCTTCTAAACGATAAGACCACGGAAATGTGGGTTGCATCATCAATACATTAAATTTAAACCAACTTCGACGAAAAAAAATGACACCCCCCCCCTCTGAATACATAGTCTGTCATACAGTGATGCTAAAAAATAAGTGAACCCACCAGAAAATGAACATATTTTAAGTGTTAAGTTCCACCATGTTTTAGATTCTTAATTGTGAATTCAGGTGATAAAATATGACATTCAATAAAGTTTTTTTTCTCTGGGCTCGCCGAACATTGCACTGTTGTCTGCATTTAACAGTCGACATGAAAGGAGTGCATTTTCTGGTGGGGTTCACGATCTTTTAGCACCGCTGTATCTCTGAGATAGGATAAAATATTGAGAAAAGTTCAGATTACCAACCTTTATCATGCTTGCAATTGCTGATTGGTCAACACCACTTCATTTACTTTCAATCTCATCCCACATAGTCTAACATACAAAACTTGGTCTACTAACCATTTGGTCTAATTGCCACTTAGCCCACTCACCATTTTAATTTCAAGTTACATGTAGGCTACAAACAGTTGGTCTGATATCACTTGGTCTTATACCCTTTTCATAAACCTATCCCCCAATTAGCCGCCTAAGAGTAATGCGGATAATTCAATAAAAATTGCGTTCACAAACTCCGAAAATAAGCCGCATTATTTTTACGAGCGCCCGTCCTGAAAAAGGCGGATAATCGTCATGACAATTGGACACGCCCCCTCTGATGTGGTTGTGTTGACCGCACCATGGCAATTATCCGCATTATTTGGAAATGCGTTCATAAACTCAAAATCTTGTCCCGATGCTGCTATTATGCGGATAATAGCAGCATCAAAATAATGCGGATAACTCTTGTCCTCCTCCAATTTTACGACCAAATTATGCTGCTATTAGCCGCATAATTGGGTTTATGAAAGGGGTATAACATCACTTAGTCTACATGGTAGAACTGTTAGTGAACCTAATTTTCCTTTGACAAAGTAAAACAATAGTATGCATATGAAATGGAAATTATAATACACCAATTGGAAATAAGACTAAATGAGGAAAAGACTAAGTGGTTATCAGATTTATTGTAGACTTTTTTTTTAGTGTAGACAAAGTGAAAATTAGACAAAACTGGTTTAGCCCATGCAGTATAAGACTATCTACTGAGTAGACCACCAACTTATAGACTTATTTATCAAGTAACAAGATTTCACTTCTCTAAACCACTCCTTGAATCGTTACACTGGCTTCCCATACGACATCATATAGTTTTTAAGTTACTTTTGTTAGTTTTTAAGTCTCTCAATAAGCAGGCACCTTTATATCTGCGTGATTGTTTGACCCTATACACCCCTCGCAGGAATGTACGAGCCTCCAGTGACCCATTCCGTCTCACATATAAAATCACTAAGAAACTGGCTGGAGATAGGACTTTTACCATAACCGCTTCAAAATATTGGAATCGCTTACCTTTTACTCTTAGACAATCACCATCTGTTGCTTCATTCAAAAAGGGACTTAAAACCTTTCTCTTTTCCAATCCAGATTTTTAGGATTGTAAGTTTTCATTTGTATAGTTGTAACAATCTCTTTTTTCTTCTTGTAAGCGCTTTGGGCCATTCTGGGAAAAGCGCAGTATATAAATAATAATAAAAAGACTGTGCACAGCCAATTTTTCAATTAGGATCTACTTACAAAGGGAGTATCAACACCAATATTATACATAAATCAGAACACATTGTCCAATTTGTACCTATGACTTGAGACTTGGCCATCCACTAAATGTTAAAACCTGACTGAACAATGGAACACAATATGAAATTTCATTGTAGTAGCCTCTGGATCGTTCAGACGTTAGGATTCAGACCATTCATCCAAGGAGTTTTAAGAGATGGAGAATTTGGAGAACCATCCAACACTTTCCCTTTAAAGCCACTTTGATGCCACAAGGATAAAAGATGTTAAAACATGCTCTTCACTGGATTTTTTTTTTGCAGATTGTAGACAAAAGATTCCAACCTAACTACAGACATACGGGTCACTCAGGCGGGGTCAGATATAATAGGAAATATGCTTTTGTAATGATAATTACTTTTCGCTGCCACTGGTTGGATACTCTGAGCAAACATATGGCTAATTTTTACGAGGGAAAGCAAAAATGAATGTTGCAATATTTATTGAAATATGGCCGCATGTGGGCCCAACTGTGACAGATAACATTGCAAATATACATGTTCCCTGAAACAAATCTTAATTTTTTGTAATGTGGAAGTGTGGAGAAATTTGTAAAGTGTTGATTCAAAATTGTCAAATTCTGAGGGGTTTTCACATTTAGAAACTGTAATCATACAATAATATGCCCAATTTCAGGGCATCATAAGGCTTTGGGATAGTCATGTGTTTAATATCCACACTTTGTGATCAAATGAAATAAGAAATATTCACACTTACCTACTTTCAACACAAATTACTTTTCAGTTTTCCCATGAAAGTGGCGGCATTACAAGTTGTCACCAAAGGCTACAACGCACCTGTGTATTTTTTAAAAACTTCTTTAGAAATTGAAAGCTACATGAATTAATTTGTGTTTCATTGTCATCCCATCTTTTTAACCTCCATGGTTCATCAATTAGAAAATTATTGTGGCGATATTTGTTGTTCAACACCCTTGCTCTCGTTCGGTTGCTGGCACGCTGTACCTGCTTTTTCTGAGGACAGTTTGATCATGACATTTTCCAAGCCCCTACTCAAAAAGTGGTATTTTCAAGAGCAGAGTTAGGAGTAGATAATGCATGTATCTGCTGGGGTACATCTTTCCCCCATTCAGTCACATATATGCAGAAAATAAATTTCATGGAATGTACAGAAGAATAGATAATTAGATTTTACTACAGTATTTGAATGAAGAAAAGTCTTTCAAGCTTCTCTCTTGCAGATCGATCTCTGAAGAGCAGAGGGGGTGACAGCAATTGTTGTATTTGCCTTGCTTGGGGCATAGCTTTCTGTATTTATGTAATCACATTGTTGTGCCAGACATGCAAAACATTAGGTTAAACTCACAGAATATACCTTAATATTTCAATAAATATGTTTTATAAGAAAATACAAGGGATTAAGATGACAGTCTATACCCCCTCATGTCAACTGAGTTTTCCAAGCTTACCCCGCGTGGACCGATCTCAACAGAGCAAAGGGGGTGACAATTATTGCATCTGCCCTCTTAAGGGCATAGAATTTTTTACATTCCCTTTCAGTCTCCTGCAAGCAGAAGATCAGGGGCCCGTTGCAAAAAGAGTTGCAATCAATATCAAGCGCATCTCACAAAATCATGCGCAACTTGATTTTCAACCAATCAACAGTGCGCATTTGGGACTTGCATTTGATGTTTTGACTTGTGTTTAAATGCAACTCTTTCTGCAACGGACCACTGATCCTCTTTCACGGAATGTGGAAAAGAATAGACCTTACTATATCAATAAATAAGAATACTTTCATCAGAAATAGCAGAGATTGTGATGACTGTCTATCCTCCGTCATGGTCACCTGCGTTTTCCAAGCTTCTCTTGTGGGGACCGATCACGTAAGAGCAGAAGGGGTGACAACAATTAATGGATCTACTTTCTTGGGGGCATAGCATTTTTTTGCAGAATCTTTTACAGAATGTACCACAAGGTGGATCATTAGATCTTACTACAGTACATGCACTTGGATGAATAAAAGTCTTTGTCTTTCACCCCTCAATCTATCATGTTTTCCAAGTTTCTCTCACATGGACAGAGGGGGTGTTAGGTTATTCTGTCTGCCTTCTTACGGCATAGCCTCCTTAACATCCCCTCTCAGTCTTGTGCATGCAGATGAATGGATCATTCAAATGGAATGTACAGAAATACAGATCTTACTTTAAGGAATAATAGTCTTTCAACAAAAAGAAACTGCAATGACTGTCAATCACCCCTCATGTCACCTGCGTTTCCCAAGCTTCTCCCGTGCAGACCGATCCCTGAAGAGCAGAGGGGGTGAGAGCGGTTGTTGTATCTGTCTCCTCGATGAGGTAGCGTTGGTCCTCTTTCCCCTCCCTCTCTGGCCCCTCCCCAAGGGGGTGGTGTGCTCCTGGGGGGTGTGGATCGGCATCCATGGTATAGGGTTGCAGTAGCCGGGAACGGCATAGCTCGTCTTGTCTTGGTAACCTATGTATAATAATAATAAAAATAGGCATTTATATAGCGCCATCTATCTAGAAATATTCTATTCTGAGGCACGTTGTTATTATTACCCCAGCTATAGCTTAAGCTGCCTTTCAGTGCTCGTGCATTTCAAGGAATTAATAATGCCAGGTACCCATTCACCTCACCTGGGTTGAGTGAAGCACAATGTGGATAAATTTCTTGCTGAAGAAAATTACCCCATGGATGGGATTCGAACCCACAACCCTCTGTTTTAAAGTCAGAAGACTAATCCACTGGGCCACTATGCTATTGTATACAATGTATACAAAAAAAAAACAAATACATGTAAAAAGAAAACATAACAAGTGGAATGCCTCTGGCCGTCTCACCTGCATCACGCGGTTCAATATAGCAGCAGTGCTGACTTTGAATACTACTCTAACTCGCACAAGATGTTCAGTGATACATGGTTACTCTTATGTCCACTTTTTATGAACTAGACCAATAAACTTATAGAGATATGATGGTTATTCAACAAAAAACCCCAACATGGCCAAAGTTCATTGACCTTACATGACCTTTGACCTTGATCATGTGACCTGAAACTCGAACAGGATGTTCAGTGATACTTGATTACTCTTATGTACAAGTTTCATGAATCAGATCCATAAACTTTCAAAGTTATGATGGTAATTCAACAGATACACCCAATTCGGCCAAAGTTCATTGACCTTTGACCTTGGTCATGTGACCTGAAACGCGCACAGGATGTTCAGTGATACTTGATTACTCTAATGTCCAAGTTTAATGAACTAGACCAATAAACCTTCAAAGTTATGATGGTAATTCAACAGATAACCCCGATTCGGCCAAAGTTCATTGACCCTAAATGACCTTTGACCTTAATCATGAGACCTGAAACTTGCACAAAATTTTCAGTGATGCTTGATTACTATTATGTCCAAGTTTCATGAATCAGATCCATAAACTTTTAAAGTTATGATGGGAATTCATCAGATATCCCCAATTCGGCCAAAGTTCATTGACCCTAAATGACCTTTGACCTTAGTCATGTGACGTGAAACTCATGCAGGATGTTCAGTGATACTTGATTAACCTTATGTCTAAGTTTCATGAACTAGGTCCATATATTTTCTAAGTTATGATGACATTTCAAAAACTTAACCTCAGGTTAAGATTTCGATGTTGATTCCTCCAACATGGTCAAAGTTCATTGACCCTAAATGACCTTTGACCTTGGTCATGTGACATGAAACTCTAATAGGATGTTCAGTAATACTTGATTAACCATATGGCCAAGTTTTATTAACTAGGTCCATATACTTTCTAAGTTATGACGTCATTTCAAAAACTTAACCTCAGGTTAAGATTTGATGTTGACGCCGCCGCTGTCGGAAAAGCGGCGCCTACATGTATTAGTCTGGTCAGTTAGCGAAATTATGTGGACACGGTGGACAAAAGCGTGATTTTTTCTCCAGACCTTTGTTTATGTATAAGAATTAAGAATGGGGTATGCTCCAAAAAATCTGGCTGCAGGAACAGTGAAAAAATGGGTGAAAATGTCAGAATTTATGAGTTCAGATTTGTCTGATATATAGACTAGCGCTAGTGCAAAATTCAATAGCAGTGCATTATTTTGCATTGGATTAGTTCTTGAATTCAGACCCTTTTTGAACAGATCTTCTGTTTGTCCTTGCATCTCAATGCACCAAATATCTGAATGAAGATGCTAACCAAGCCGAAGGGTGACGGTGGAGGGGGTTGAATGTTGGTGTGTATGTACATATTTTGGTCTTGGGGTAAAGGTGTGCAAGACACATTTTTTGCATGTGTTAGAAATTGTGTTGCCATGGTAACAGTGTATTATTGCAAAAATAAGGTAAAAATCTTGCAGTTAGAACCACTTCCTCTGTTTTTAACCGATTCTCATGAAATTTGGCACACACATTGGCCTTGAGGTGAAGATGTCTAAGACACACTTTTGTGTGTCTTTCAGAAATCTTGTTGCCATGGTAACAACATATTATATGGTGAAAATTGGGAAAAAAAATTACAATTCAAACTGCTTCATCAGTTTTCAATCAATTCTCATGAAATTTGGCACACACATTGGTATTGAAGTAAAGATGTACTAGGCACTTTTTGTGTGTGTTTCAGAAACTGTGGTCATGGTAACAAAATATCATATGGCAAAATTTAGGTAAAAAACTTGTTATTTGAACTACTTCATCAGTTTTGAACCAATTCTCGTGAAATTTGGCTCACACATTGGCCTTTGGGGTAAATATGTGCAAGAACCCTTTTTTTGCATTTGTCAGAGAGTGCATTACCAGGGTAGCCACATATGATAGCCAGAAATGTAGGAAAACTTATTGTGGATCAAACTTCTTCCCCTGTTTTTAGTCAGTGCTCATAAAAATTGGAAGAAATATTCATCTTAGGGTAAAGATTCATATTAAATTCTAAATGTCTTCTCTGCATTAAAATATGGGGGTATTAATCACCTTCATTAATATTTCTGGGTTTGGGGGAAGGGGCAGGATTAGTCCTTTAAATCTGACATCAAAGAAGGTTAAAGGCAGTGGCCATTAGAAACATAAAAATGATAAACACTCTTAAAAAATGCATCCCTTATGGGCATATAGGCTGGAGGTACACTGGGTGAATATGAAACCTTCCGCTGAAGCAGAGGAGTTCCAACACTGGCAAGCAAAACAAAATGTGTACCCCTTCTACTTTCAACAGCTGATTTTCCAAACCTTAGTTCCACCTCCCCAAGATGTGCACCTCTCCCCATACCACTTTTAGTTCTACTTCCCCATGCTCAAACCAGTCTACACTTGTCCCTTAGGGGTCAATGCATTTTTAAAGCTAGACATTACTCTTTTTTTGAGGGGGGTCTTTAGAAAATGACCTCATAAAAATTACAGTTAAAGGATTATGACTAAGAACTTAACCCCCCTGAAAAAATAGGGGGCTGATATACTTTTTTAGCAGAAAATCCCCCCCCCCCTTCAAAGGTAAGAAGAGTCCTTTGCACTTCAGACCATTCATTTGAAGTTTAATGCATTATGATTTGATAAAAAAAATGTTTACAGTACCCAATTAACCATTGTTTATTTATATTCTCCTACTCAGTCTTTTATTCATATTCATATTCCGTTCCTACTCTTTCTTTTTAACTTTCACATCACTCTTGATTTTGAGCTTCACCATGCCATCTCCTTCTGTTTCCTGTCTCTCTCTAAGTATATTTTTTCTGACATATTTTAAAGTGTACCTTTAATCATGCAACTAATTATAGAAATATAAATATATACAAAAATCTCTGCACTTGTTTTAGAAATTCACTTGCAAATCCATGACCATGACTCAGTAACATACCATATCAAAAATATACCTATGTGCACAATAGATTTTAGCCTTATATTTTCTTTCATTTATTTTTTTTCAGTATATTTCTGTGACAGCCCCTGCTTCATGCTTCAAATAAAACATTGATTAATTGGACACCGGAAACATTTTTTTTTCAAAGCAGAATGTTTGAGGCTTTAAATTAATATGCTGAAGTGTAAAGGATTCCCCCTTCTTTTTTTTTTTTGGGGGGGGGTTAAGTTCCTAGTCGTTATAATTTCCTTTTACTCTTTATGTGGCAATTTTCTAAAGCCCCCCCCCCCAAATAAAAAAATGTAAGGGGTGTTTTTTTTAAGAGTGTTTAAGTTCCTCATGGTCATGGCCTTTAACCTTCTATATTTTTTATGTTGTCAGTTTTTAAGGACCTTCTCCGCCCCCCAAAAAGCCTATAAATATCATTGAAGGTGATTAATACCCTGCGCTATTATATGACGTTATAAAGGGGAATCAAACCCAAATAAACACTTGTTTTAGAGGAAAATGAAAAATCAGACAAGTTTATAGGTCAAAGTTTGAACAATATCGGACAAACCATAACAAAGTTGTGAACATATTAAAGTTATAAACATTGGTAATCACTATACCCATGAAGACTTCAAATTGACCGCATATGTGATGTCATAGTGATGTAAGAAGGCAAGGACCACTCTTCCATGTACTGGAATAATTAATTAGCTAAAATTTCTTTTTTTTCAAAAGTTTTACTTCAAATTATATCTTTCATGACGACATAAAACATACTACCGGGTTTATATTACGGCCCCAATGGAATAGGGATTTAGGAGAAAACCAAAAATCCTGATAACTAAGTACTAGTCTTATGGGAAAGTTGTCCTTGCGGCCTCACCCCTTGTCATAATTTACTTACCCAGTTGCCAATTTGAATTCTACATACTAGTAGCCTTAGGGATCTTAATTTTAAAGCAGCCATAACTTTATTTTGCTTGTCCGATTTCTTTAAAACTTTCACCATTCTTATTTTTCTCCTTTTCCATGCACACAACATTATGACCAAGGCTTGATTCCCTTTTAATACTGAATATGAATCTTTACCCAAAATGAATATTTGTGTCAACTTTTATGAGCACAGGCTGAAAACTGAGAAGTAGACTGATCCACAATGAGTTTTCCCCCTATTTCTGGCTAAATGTGGTTACCAAGGCAATGCAGTCTCTGACAAAAGGTTCTTGCACATTTTTACCTCAAGGCCAATGTGTGAGCCATAATTATTTCATGAGAATTGGTTCAAAACAACAACAAAAAAAACTGATGAAGTAGTTCAAATTGCAAGGTTTTTACCTAAATTTTGCCATATAATATGTTGTTCCCATGGCAACACAATTTTGGAAACACACACAAAAAGTGCCTTGTACATCTTTACTTCAATACCAATGTGTGTGCCAAATTTCATGAAAATTGATTGAAAACTGATGAAACAGTTTGAATTGTAAGGTTTTTTCCCCAATTTTCACCAGATAATATGTTGTTACCATGGCAACAAGATTTCTGAAAGACACACAAATATAAGTCTTGGACATCTTCACCTCAAGATCAATGTGTGTGCCAAATGGCCAAATTTCATGAGAATCGGATGAAACAGAGGAAGTAGTTCCAACTGCAAGATTTTTACCTTATTTTTGCAATGATACACTGTTACCATGGCAACACAATTTCCAACACATGCAAAAAATGTGTCTTGCACATCTTTCCCCCAAGACCAAAATATGTACATACACACCAACATTCAACCCCCTCCACCATCACCCTTCGGCTTGGTTAGCATCTTCATTCAGATATTTGGTGCATTGAGATGCGAGGACAAACAGAAGATCTGTTCAAAAAGGGTTTGAATTCAAGAACTAATCCAATGCAAAATAATGCACTGCTATTGAATTTTGCACTAGCGCTAGTCTATATATCAGACAAATCTGAACTCATAAATTCTGATATTTTCACCCATTTTTTCACTGTTCCTGCAGCCAGATTTTTTGGAGCATACCCCATTCTTAATTCTTATACATAAACAAAGGTCTGGAGAAAAAATCATGCTTTTGTCCACCGTGTCCACAAGTAGGGCATTTTTGACGCTAACAGACCAGACTATATAGTCTCACTTTGCTTCGCAGGTGAGACAAAAACTGACAACTACAGTAAATAACTACAAGGCAGTATCACAAAATATGTATGCCTGACCCTATGACCAATCTGAAATAATTTGTTCCGTTCTCAGGTCTATATACATTAAATATAAAAAAATAAAAAGATCAGTGCCAATTGCATTATTTAATTTTTGGCATTATGAAATACATCATCTTGTTCTGTTAAATAAAGGTCAAATTTACTTCAGCTTGTTTTGTAAACAAATTTTTGGCATTACTCCTATGTGTTTAAGATCGCTTTTTCGATCTGTAATCAAATCATAAGTCAGATAAAAATGGAACCATTGGGATTCGAACCTGCCGTTTACTGCTTTCCGCGCAGCGACAATTGAAGCCTCTTTAGCTTTATTTTTAGATCTACGCTTTTTAAAAACTCAAGCTTTTAGCTCATCAAGATGCCGATCATGGAAAATGTGAATGAAATTTGTTTGGCCCCCCTTCCCCCTAATGACAAAAACAGTATCTGCCCCTGAGAGGCCCTACATAGCCCATACAAATGGTATTATGGGGCCTATTTCTCTGCACAGGAAACTGGGCAAATTCAGCATAGGAATTACATGAGGTCGACGGGCGATTTTGTCCTCATGACAGCCAAGCCCAAATCACCTCTAAAAGTTCCCCTACAATACATGCACGCTTTGGGGCGTCCATTCTTTCTAAAGTCGCCCCCAAGATGCGTCACAAACAATATTCAAGATTAAAGAAAATCATCATTCTATCTAGATGTACGGCAGAATAATGATCTTGGCTTTGACTGCATGACTGCTTGTTGCCTCTAAATAATAGCCCTTAAAATGAGAGAAATAGCCCCAAAATTCTGCGATCGGCATAAAGAGGGGAAAAAAAGGTAGCCCCTAAAAAATAAAAATAATTTCCTTCCCTGCCCGCAATACTTTGCTGGATAATGGCACACATACATTTTCACAGTAGGCCGATTCCATATGTGTCATACAGGATATTTCGGCAACAGTTTCTTGTCTCTTAGCTGAATGCTTGAGCAATAAATTTTTTTTTGTCAATGATAAAGTAAAAGTGGGTAGTCATGTGAAAAACTGATAACCAATTGAAAATATTTGATAATGGGTTTATTTACACAAAATAAAGGTGAAACTGTTGTGTGTTGTACGGGACCCAGAATGTCCCGTGCGACTACACAACATTTTCACCTCTAATTCACCAACGACGACATATTTTTGTTGGTTGTAATTTTTTTTACATTACTATCCAGTCGTACTTTATTATTACTGCAAAACAAACTTAAGTTCCTCATTTCTTTTGACAGCATGTTGAAAAATGTTGTGAAAATGGCTGATTTTTCGAGCATGGAATCGCCCCATACTTTAATACACATGTGTACGTGCATATGGGCTCCTCATGATTAGGATCGATGCTATGGGAATTTAAAGGTCAAGTCCACCTCAGAAAAATGTTGATTTGAATCAATAGAGAAAAAATCAGACAAACACAATGCTGAAAATTTCATCAATGTAAAATAAGAAAGTTATGACATTTCAAAGTTTCGCTTATTTTCAACAAAATAGTTATATGAACGAGCCAGTTACATGTACATCCAAATGAGAGAGTCAATGATGTCACTCACTATTTCTTTTGTTTTTTATTGTTTGAATTATACAATTTTTCAATTTTTACGAATTTGACGATTAGGACCTCCTTGCCTGAAGCACAATATGTTAAAATAATGGAATTCCACGTGTTCAGGGAGGAATGAAACTTCATTTCACATGACAATGATGAGAAAATAAAAATATTTCATATTTCATATAATAAAATACAAAAGAAATAGTGAGTGAGTGATGTCATCAACTCTCATTTGGATGTAACTGGCTCGTTCATATAACTATTTTGTTGAAAATAAGCGAAACTTTAAAATGCCATAACTTTCTTATTTTACATCCGATTTTGATGAAATTTTCAGTGTTATACTTGTTGAATTTTTATTTTATTTTAATACAAATAGCGAATAGGCATGAGTGCGATGGTGCGAGATTTCGCATGAGGTGAAAGAAAGATGCTCTATTCAACGAGGCGTTGGCCGAGTTGAATAGAGCGTTTCTTTCACCGAATGCGAAATCTCGCACCATTGCATGAATAAGAATATTCGCTATTTGTGTTGTACAACGCCTCGGAATCCAGCGATAATATGGAAAAAAAAAAGAGTTTTTCCCTCCAGTAATCTACGAAAAGGGAGCAAAAATATTGAAAGCGAAAAGCAAAATCCCACAAGCGCACATGATCTTGGACAGCAGTGCGCATTTAGCCAACGGGCTGTACGCGCATTGTCATCTTATTCAATGAAATCGCATTGTGACGTCACCTCCTAAAGCCGTGCAATGGTACATTTTGGATGGTACGTCTTGTGTGCAACGGTATGAATGTGTGACATTCAGCCTCCCATTTGATCGCGTACAACAAGCTAAGTAGGCGTTGTACAATACCTTTGATGCAGCCTCGTGGGTAGGCAAAGGGGCTAGCTAGGGGGAGTGGCCTCGTCTTGGCTTCCTCTTTCCACTTCAAGTACGCATCCTCCGCCTCTTCTTTCCTCTTCCTCTCCGCTTCTTCCTTCGCTTGACGTTCTTCCTTCTCCTTCTTCACCCTCATCTCCTTTTCTGCTTTCTTCTGGCTACTCCACGCTGCATAGTTCTCCTTGCAAGTAAAGGGAAGATAATGAGGTTACACGGGCCTAATTACAACTGGCAGGCAAAAGATATTCATTCGAGCCAGCCCATTCTCGATTTTTACATTTGATATTGCTGATTGACAAAAATAAATGAATATGATTGACAATCTAGCGCTGATTATAGGGAGGGTACCTCGTGAACTTCCCTTTTCCAAGTTGGAAAGATATATCACCACTTAGGAACGATTTTTTACTGGCGGAAGAATTAGGGCCATTTTACTCTCTTAAGTGATGAATTTGATCCTGTCAGATGTAGTCTTCATAAATGCTGATTCCTTTTAAAATGAGCCGGTCGAGGTACCCTTTTCTGGTCAGATATTGAATGTCAGACGTATATCCTGTCCACTGGTATTAAACATTAAACTCTTGAATTTTCTCCTTATTTTTAATGATATTTTTAAATGCCACTTTAACACACGAGTCTATGGGAAATGAATGAGGCCTGTGATACCATGAGATACAAGATAATAAAATTAGCTGTAAAATAGAGTTGCAGTGTATTGTGGGTAATAAAGCAAGTGTCAGACTTGCCACACAACTCCATGCAGGATCTGAAGCCAAAGCATACACACATTGTGCTGCACTCAACCCCGGTGAGGTGAACACTCTAGCACCGATATGGCGGCTCAGCTACATCCGGGTTAATAATATGATACCAAATGATTAGAGCAGTAACTCTATGATAAAATTATGGGAAGTCCAAAATCTAACATTGTTTATATTGTACATTTCTTATGTTTACTATTTTGTTTCCTTTTTGCTTTTACAATGATGAAAAATACTTCAAAATACTTCAGTTATCATTCCCAGACAAATTTGGTGTCATATGAGTTAATAAATTGGATGTGAACTGTTTATAGGGATACATGCCCCAATTGGCTCTCCATAGTTAAACCGCAACTTTAAACCAAGGTCTAATTTAAACCTGACTTCAGAATACTGGCCTATGAGTATAGTAGCTGCGCTATATAAATGGTCCATATAATTATTCTCATTATCATCATATATATACAAATGGTACCTTTGCTTTCTCTTGTAGTCTTCTTTTCTCTTCTGCCTCGAGTTGTCTCTTCGTCTCTTCCAGCCTCTGGTTTGCTCTTTTGGATTCCTGTTCTTTCGCCGTCCGCTCCTCGATCCACATATTGACCTTGACCCTGATGACCTTTGCTTTCTCCGCCTTTATCTTTTTCTCTTCAGCCAGTTTTAGCTGCTTCTCCCTCTCTAGCCTAGCCTACAGAGAAAAAGATGAAATTAAGGAGAAAAAGAGAAAGAGAGACATGTAATTCACAAATGAACTGCAATATAGAAGACTTGTTGAAACAACTATTCCGACAATCTGCTCGGTGACTTTCACCTTGATGAACTTTGCTTTCTCAGAATTCTTCATCTCTTAAACTGATTTACCTACTATTCTCTCTACCTTGGCCTACATGTATGGATAAGAGAGAAAGAATGAAATTGGAGAAAATCAGATAGAGTCATATCATTTCAGAATAAACTACTATATTATCAATCAAGATTTAATGAATTTCTGGGAGCGTTTCATAAACATTTTTGTACAAGTTGTCAGGGGCCTGTTGCAGAAGTTTTGAGTTGCGTTTGATCGCAACTCTTTCTGCAACGGGCCAAGATCTGACAATTTTCCTTAATTCTGATTGGCTGAGAAGCACTGTAACTATGGAAACTGTCGGATAAAATGGGGCTTGTCGGGTAAAACGTCTGACATGTCCTTTTGAGAAACGCTCACCAGTCTCTTAACCCCCCTCTCCTCAATCCATATGTATACTTTGACCTCAACAGTCTTTGGTTTCAAACCTTTCCTCTTCTGGATGTAAGCATGTGGTGTGTGTTTGCATGTGTGTAGAATATTCATTTGCAGTAAAAAAAACACAGAAATTATAAACAAGTAATTTGTGAATGGAACTGTCGTTCAAATTCCATTTTCATTCCCCCATTTGTTTCTATCATTCAAAGCTCTTAAAAACTTTAATCAAAGTAAAAAATGGCAAAACAACAGAAATTTTTACATTTTGTAACTCAAGCCCCTCATGTTCTTTTACCGAGGCTTTAATAGGATATACAAAAAAAGCTTTGGCCATTTTTAATTTAATGATGCATTCCGAGCGCATGGAAGAATGTAATGATTAACCTGTAGAACTAAAAGAGAGATCTACGTATAAATGAAAAGTGTAGTGCTGAAATGGTGGTTTCATTCGCAAAATTGAAAGGAAAACAGTGTGATCATGCCTAGTGTTGAGAACACTGAAGTTGACCAATCTTTCAGGATGGATGCGTAGGAGTGACATTAAAAATGAGGGCAGAATTTGCACACAAGTATGTGTACATGTACACCTGTGCACATAGGGCGTACAACCCAATAGCGCGCGTTCACAAAATCCATGTGCATGCAGAAGATGTACCGCTAGTACTGCGGCGGATGATGGTATCAATTCGCCCATTGCTAACCACTTGCTGAGAAACAAAGCATGTGTACTGTTCATCTTGGCTCAAGATGCTCAGCCGAGCAAGGAGTTTCACTCACTTGCGCATGCTCGAAAGAAGCCTTGTGTTATTTCAATTGCTTTGCTTCAATTTACGGATGGTACTATGCCTAAATTGTTACTTTGACAGCCGATCACAGCTTGCCATTTTATAGCATCCATTGTCTCTTTGGGTTCTATTAAATATTGTCTTGTTCTAGCGTTCTAGTCATTCATGCGATTCTGCTCCTATGGTTGCATGTCGAAAAGCTTCACTATGTCCGTTTTCAAGGCTATTTTACATGCACAGTTGTATTATGAGTCATAATGAAACACACAATATCCCTTTATCATCGCCATCACTCACCTTTTCTTTAAGTCTTTTCCTTTCCTCCTTGGTTTTCTCGATCAGCCATTTCTCCCAGGGGCTCAACTGCGGTCCTCTGCCCGATGTTGACTGCGACGTCGAACGAGAGTCACTACTCCTGGGCAATGAGTAGCTGGACGATTTGCTGTAGGTGTCTGTCTGGGACTTTGAGCGAGATGTTGATGGGGACCTCGATCGTGACCTTGAAGTTGATGGCTTTGATTGCCTACTTGAGGAATGTGAGCTGCAAGAACAAGAAAGACATTCAAAAATGTCACACCATTCACTAATAAATTCATGGGGAGCAGTCAAATGCCCCCCCCCCATGGCATTGGCCCTATGTACATGTCCCTACTTGTTCTGGGCCCCGTCTTACAAAGAGTTGCGATTGATCCGATCAATCGCAACTATGGACGGCCAGCAACATCAGCAAGTATTATGGATGTTTGTTCAAAATATTTTCTAGCTATGATGTATATTCATGCATTCAATGTTTTCTTTAAAAATTCACTGTGCTTAAGTTAACTGTGCTTCACTTGTTTACAAAGGACATTGTGCAAATTTCCTGTAGAAAAATAATATAACACTGATGATTTTCCATAGTTACGAGTTATGATTGATTGGATCAATCGTAACTCTCTGTAAGACGGGCCCCTGATGTACCTTTTTCTCCTCTCCCCATCTCTCCATCTTGCTGACTATTATGCATCCTTTTTTATTAAATGGTTAATGGCATGTACTCTACGGTAGTTAAACATTGCACGCATTGTAAACTTTATATGCTGTAGGTATACACAATTCTAAGTGGGGTGTCTGTAATTATCAAATATGAATAATAAGCATTTTTTACATTGTTTACACAAGTTTGATAACTAATCATATCCTTATATGGCCTGTGGCATATTAATTTTATGCCTTTGTTTGCAATTTCCCTTTTGAAAAAGGTTATATTCTTGAAAACAATTCTTATCTGGTGATCTTCTTGATAGTTCTATTCACAAGTACATTCGGTTTTGAAATTAGTTTTGTTACTTATTGTGAAGGAGAGAATGTTCCTTTGTGTTCAGGGAATAGTTTCCTTGGTATCGCATTGCAATTTGTTCCATATTTAAAAACAATTGCTTTGCAAAAAGTCTTTATATAGCAGATTTTTTACATACTGTTCATAACATACATAGCTACTTATTAAAAGTTTTTCTTTTATGACCCAAAATCCTAGTCCACCCGTCCATCCATATTTTATTGTTAAAAAAAGACATGAAATTAAATACTCTGAAAATTAGTATTGCCCAATTGATTGTGGGCCCAGCAGCCACTGTGCAACGCCAGATCGACGAGGCTCTATCCCTTTAATCGTTGAACGCCAAACAGGGTAACAGCAACTTCCATCTTTTAACCTTTTTTGGTCTGACGCGGCCGGGGTTTGAACCCCCTAGCTCCCGGTTGTGAGACAGGTGCTCTACCAACTGAGCCAAAGCAGGTATTAGTAAAATCATTCAAATTATTCCCTGTTGCTTAAATCAAACAATCTAGGAATAAAAATTTTGTTTTGTTAAATTCAGTTGATATCTAAAAACTATTTTCCTTGAATATACTTGAATCTTGATTTTTTTTTTTAAATCATTATACTTTGCTGTTTTTATTTTTTTATTTTATTTTATATTTTCAATATTTTTTTATTCATTTTTTTGTTTAAACCAACACATAACCGTGACAAATGTCATATACAACAATTTATTTCAGACTCTCAAAATTCAATAAATTGACCTACCATATCTGTCTTTAATTGGATAAATGACTAATTCCTGATTTGACCCAATCTGCATTTTTTCTTAAAGTATTAATTTGATAACCTTGTTTTTCTTTTGTTTCTCCATTCATATTACGATGAAGGTTGATTTATATAGAAGTATTGTAAATACAACTACATGTTTGAATTTATTGCTATTTTGTGTTATTCCATGTAGTCACCAGACACCAGCAAATGTGGGGAACTTCTCGACAGAATTTTCAATTGTTTTAGGTGATCCCCAGGCATTGGCTGGTGCTCAATTTTACATTTCTTTTGTAATGTTTCTATTGCTGTCATGTTTTCTTGCCTGGAAATGAAATAAATAAATAAGTTACCTTGACTTGGTGGGTAAAGATGAATAAGAATCAGATGCCCTGTCATCATCATCCTCCTCAGACTGGTTCCTCAACTCATCTTCTGGCAGGTCCTTGATGCTGCTGTGGGATAGGATGGAGAGAAGGGAACGCGTTGATTCACCGGTCTCGTCTAAAGACAGGGATGGGGATGCACTCCCGACCCGGTGATCTCCCCGACCAGCTGAACTTTGACCCCTGGCGACCTTGGGGGTCGAGTGAGGCCTCTGATGGATGTTGTCCCCCATGGTAGTTTTCATCTGCCAAACTGAATAGATTTCAAGAAACAAAAAAATTACATGGCATTGATATGTGTTCAACATGTAGATCTAATAGATCACATGTGACCTGCCACCCAAAACCACCCATAAGTCGCCAGGTAAGGTTCTCTGTAAATAGCCAAAATAGTGATTTACATGTACTAGTAGTCTCCAAAATCCCAAATTAAAAAAATAGCCTATCTGAAAGAGCAATTCTCCTTCATACTGTGAAAATATGAAGTTGAATAAAACAAAAGATACAAGAGTTTCTTGGACACTACTTTTTCGGACTGCATGGCAGTTTAATTATGCACAGTATGCATTCTCATCCCGGGGGGGCCACTTCCATTCACAAGTGGATACCATGCGCGACCATGGGGTCTCGAAAAGCACCCTAAACACGTAATTTCCATATTCTGAAAATGCACCACTTAACAAGTATTGGCGTGTGAAACCCTACCCTTAACAAGAATTGGAAACAAAACGATATACTCTTGGCAAATATTCCCTGAAATGAACCCCTAAACAAGTACAGGAATCAGTGTTGTAGTCAAGGCTCAAACCTCCAAGGCCAAGGCTTTAATACCCAAGGCCAAGGCTTCAATAACCAAGGCTGAGGCCAAGGCATGGAAACCCAAGGCCAAGGCCAAGGCCTGAAAACCTCAAGGCCAAGGCCAAGGCATTTCAATTGTACAATATATGGAAAAAAAATTAGACAATGCTTAGGCGGCATACATGACACACAGGACCAAATGTATAAAAGGTGTGAGCGAGCAAAATTTTTTACCCTTGTACATTTAAAACAAAAACAATTTCATGATAGATCATGTAGATTTAGACATAAAATTAAAATAAACATATAGTTACATATGTACAATTCATTATTGTTCTAGGCGATTCACATTGCAATAATTATTATTACCAAGGTGATCTGATCCTGGCATGCCCATTCTCAACATGTCTTTCTCCTCTACCTGGGACAGGGGAGGCAGAATGTATTTTTTTTTGGGGGGGGAGGTCAAAGCAAAAAATGCACTTACAGTATAAGTCAAAATGAGAATTTTGGTGCAGTTCAGCAAAGCTTTTTTAAGTGATTTATAATTGATAAGACAGATATTTTGATTTAGGCTTTAATTTCCCGCTATAGAAAGCGTAGCGAGCAAGTGGTTTTGAAAAAAAAAATCAATTTTGAAGTTGTAAAACTCAATTTTGGGTCAATTATGGTGCCAATCACTGTTAAAAGGGCATCCTTGCGAGATGTTGTAATAAGAAATGAAATTTAAATATTTTGAGCTGTTTTTGTAATCATGAAAAGGTGTGCATCTTACTAAACAAATTAACGCGAGCACAAAACACAAGCAGAAATTTTTACTGACCAGAAAAGGAAGCTGTTCTGGACTGCATTTAGTGACTCATAAATAGGATACATAACTCACCAATCAAATAATGCAAGCGCAAAGCGCGAGCTCAAAAATTTGTATTATTCCGATCTAAAAACTAGACATTCTAAGCATTTTTTTGTGTAAATTGAATGCGAACCTTACTTAACAATAATTTATGCAAGCACAATCCAAAATTTGTTGATTTTGAAACCTAAAATTTTGCTCTGTATGCCATGCTTGGCCCCTCAAAATTTTTGGCTCATCATGCCATTGATGCCATAGCCCATTTGGAAATGACGAAATTGAAGTTTGTGTTCAAGTTTACCGAATCTTTTCAGAATATCATTAAGACTTAAAACATTCTTGTTGGTCAAAGAAAATAATACAAGGAAAACCTAATGGAATAGAAATCAACCTTGTTATCATTCTTTAGAGTAAGCTATTTTTAAAGTATGAAAATTGTTGTCAAAATTGCAGTCAGAACTGTCAGAATTATTCCTGTCATAAAATCACTATAATCAGTGGCGTACCCTGGGTCACGGCATTGGGGGGCACCAGCAAAAACTTGGAATTGCCTAGTGAGCGCGCAAAGCGCGCCCAGTTGCCAGGTATACTGACCTAATAGAGATATTTTTATAAGGACAGTGCCAATAAACGGACATGTATCTCACTAGTCAAATAATGCGAGCGCGAAGCGCGAGCTTAAAATTTTTGAAATTCAAACCTAAAAAGGGACATTACATACAATCAATCTTTTGTAATCATGATACGTACCTGTCTCGTTAAATAATGCGAGCGCGAAGCGCGAACTGAAATTTTTGTAAATATTGACCCCAAACAGGAAGATTTTAAGGACTATATTTTAGGAATCTTTCATCTATTAAGATTATACACATCTCACCATAGTCATCTAATGGGAGTGCCAATAAGCGCTTGCTGATTTTGTTAGAATTACATCTAAACATGCACATAAAGCACTTGTAATCATGATTAACAATTAACATACCCATCTCACTAATCAAATCTTGCGAGCGTGAAGCGCGAGCTGAAAATTTAGGAAATTCAGACCTAAAGAGGGGCATTTTAAGGCTTGTTTGTAGGAATTCAAGAAGGACTTACATAGTTCACTAACCAAATGATGCGAGCGCAAAGCGCGAGCTGAAAATTTTTGATATTCAGATCAGAAAACAGAAAAAGGAACATTTTAAGGACTGATTCTAGGAATTGATGGAGAGCAGACATCTTTCACCAATCCACTACTGCGAACGTAAGCACGGACAGGAAATGTTTTATATTAAGACCTTAAAATGGGACAATCACTTAAAGTATTCATGAAAAAGAAGCATACTATTGTACATGTAAAAGAATAACTCAAAGTGCGAGGAAATATATTTGGTAGTTTGGTGTATATTGACTTGAAAACGGGAGGTTTTAGTATAACAGGATTATATATCTCGGTAAACAGACAATGGGAGCACCAGGAACAATGAAGACATATGCCCTGAGCAAATTATGTTTCATTTATATGAAAAAAAATGTTTCTTATGTAATGTAACATAACATAATTATAACATTATAATGAACATTGTCTTCTTTCCCACTACGTTTCTCTTCCTTTCTCCCTCTTTTCCTCCTTTTTTTTAGTCAGCTGATGGGGGGGGGGGCACGTGCCCCCATGCCCCCTGTAGTTAAGCCACTGACTATAATCCTAATCATAATTATTATCATTATTATTGATATTGTCATTATCCTTATTAGTCATGATTACGTCATATTACCAATAAATAATATTAATTTTCATCACTTCTCTTTGTTACATAATTATGTGATGATAATTGCAATTGATGGCACTGCTAAGTACACTTACTGCTTCTGCTGACTGGTAGTATTTAGTGTCATTAGATGTACAGAACAATTGAAACATTTATAATTACTTGTATAAAACAAATGAAAGTACAAAATACAAAATGCCTTGAAAAAGCCTTGAAAATGCCTTGAAAATGCCTTGAAATTTCAAGGCTCAAAATCCTCAAGGCCAAGGCCAAGGCCCTCTCAAGGCCAAGGCCTGAATGTTCAAGGCCAAGGCTTTGAAAAAATAGGCCTTAAGGCGCCTTAAGGCCAAGGCCGAGCATCAAGGCACTACAACACTGACAGGAATGTTTTATTGTTACGGGTCCTTCGGTCGTCGGCTTTACCTTATTTGGTTTAGTACGACCCCATCTTCTACACCTCGCGCAAATCGGACTCTAAACACGAAGTGTTGGGGCAAAAAAGACATCCTTTATAAAACATTTGAATTTTCTTTTATCATCCCCGCAAATTCGACCCTAAACACGTAATTTTCCTAGCGAAATAGATACCCTTTTTTCATTATTTTTGTGTTTTTGACACCCTTATCACGTTACGTACGTAACGTGCCCTATCGTGAAAAAGACATCCTTTTTACGTGTTTTTTTGGTCGCGCATGGTATCCACTCGTCAATGTAAGTGGCCCCTCCGGGATTCTCATGCTTAAGTGAACCTCAAACCTTGTTTTCTCCTTATTTTTGAAGCTCTTGCTGAATTTCCTCTGCGTTTAATCAAGTACTTGTCAAGGCTATTGTTGGTCAATTTCAACATATTATTAGATCTTACATGTAGGCCTATATCATTTTAAAGCTTAGGAAATGAATTTTCAATCTAAATAAAAATCTCAATATTCATATTTAGTAAACTTATTGTTGGTTTGGGGGTGGAGGTCACATGTACCGTACTGTAGGTTGGCCTGGGACTTAAGTGTATTTTTGTCCTTGGGTACACATGGCAATTTTTGGGCAGGTACCCAAAAATCATGGTGCATGAAATATGACTGGGGGAAAAACCCCATAGGTGACGTCATCCAGCCACTGCGACGCATGCCAATTTATGAATGAAAATATAGTAAGCATGTGCAATGCAAGCCTCTCATGCATGCCCTACGCATTATTTCTTGCGTTATATCTGACAAATAAAATAAATAAACTTGATTTTTCACATGCAGCCTCTCATATTTTCCTTTTTAGTCTCATACAATCAGACACGTTGATTTTCGTTTACTCCATTCAAACCCCTATTTTTACATTAACAAACAACATTTAAAGCATATTTATTTGCAAAATTATCACTTTAGATGAGTATTCTATAAAAAATCAGAATATTGAAATACTATAATGCAAAAATTAATTAACAACAAATTATTTGATCTCCCTATTGGTATAATAGAAATGAATGATTTTATGAAGAGTTGTCATTTCGAAATTAAACCTCTATAAAAGGTTCAGGTAACGATGAAGACCAGGGTGACCAGACGTCCCATATTTCCCGGGATCGTCCCGTATTTTGCTCCTTTGTCTTGGCGTCCTGACAAACCTTCCCGGAACGCCGATTTGTCCCGTATTTCAGAATGTTGAACAAAATATAGTCAATACATTTAAAAGTGACAAATTTTCATCAAACAACCAAAATAATTATGACGAAGCAGATACTATAAAATCGAGAACTGTAAACTTTTTTGAAGTTCTGCGGTAATTTTCTGAACTTAATGCATTGCAAAAAAAACTGGCCTTCTGCCTGTGTGTGACAGGCTACTACATAGCAAGGCATGTAGGATCGGTGCAGATTCTCAATGGCGCAAACAATCTCACATGATGAACAGTTTTTCCACCAAAATATTCACAAAATCGGCGAGAAATATTCATAATCATATTATGGATTATCAGATTACTGATTTGGAGATGTAATCAGAACAAGTTTATTGAGTTTTCATAACTATATAAATCTAGTAGTTGTTTCAACTTCCGTTTTTAGTCTTGTGACCTGTGCGAACTTATATAATGGGATGGGAGAGATGCCTGTGTATGATGCCGCAATGTTTCCTCTGATTAATAAGTTTGACAATGATTAATTCTTTCCTCCCTCTCTTTCATTATTTTATCTTTTCTTCTACATAATTCCCTTATTTCTTTCCCTCCCTTCCCCCCTTTTGTGTTTTTCTTCGTTCTTTCTTTGTTCTTTTAAAGAATGAAGGAAACATTTTTCTTTCCTTCATTCTTTCTTTCCTCCTTTTATCTTACTTTTTCCTTTCCCTCCTTTATTTTTTTTCTTTCACACATTAAGTTTCCTTTCTTTATTCATTTCAAAGAATGACGGAAATCTTTTTTCTATCTTTTATTACTTTTTCATCCTTTTATTCTAACTTTCTTTTAATTTTTTATTTTTTCCCCTGTTCACTTTCCCCTTTATTTTTTTCTTTCTTCTCTTTTCTTTCTTTTCTTCATTCTTTCATCTCTTCCAATTCTTTATATATTTTTTTCATTTTCCCCTTTATTTTATTCTCAATTCATCTCTTTTCTTTCGTCTATTCTTTCTCTCTTTCATTCTTTCGTTCACCCTCCCTTCCAATTCTTTATATTTTTCGCAAGTCTAACATTGTAGCCTTCTTTGTTGATCTACTTTTGTTGCGACCATCCACTCTTGCAGCGTGCTTTGTTGATTGTCCCGTATTTCTTTTTGTGAAATCTGGTCACCCTGCCCTGATGAAGACTAAATTTTTTATGATGCTATCGATATATCATTATTAAACAATGTCGCAGACAAAAATCAATCTTCCTATCTCGGAGGAATGGTCCTAGGAGTCGGCTACTAGGACGTTTCTACGTATCGCTCATCTCGTCGTGCAACGTCGAGCTCCGGCCTGCGAAGCGGGCAGGAGCTCCCTGGCCTGGCCCTGGGTTACCGAGATCGAGAATCGTCAACCGGCCGGCCGGTGCATCACTGTAGCCTAAACGAGTAACTAAAGAGTTTTATAGATCTAGAGCAGTAGTAAACAGTCAAGCAATACACATTCCATGATTCTCATGGCCATTCTCCTCATCATCATCTTCCATTCAATTACAAAAATTGAAAATACATGTCTTACCATAGCGTTCAGGAAATTTAAAAGAGTCTTTGACTGTGAGGATCTTTTCTTTTGAATTCGCGGGCGCCGATCGCGACTGGATTCGTTACAAACATGTTTAGAGCCGACACGGCTGCCCAACCACGAATCGACCCAATCCAACTGACAAATCGACCGGCTAGACAGACAGAAAGAAAGAAAGACAGAAAGGCAGAAAGAAAGAAAGGCAGAAAGGCAGAAAGAAAGAAAGAAAGAAAGAAAGAAAGAAAGAAAGAAAGGAAGGATGGATTTCAAGGAAGGAAGGAATGAAGAAAGAAAGAAATAAAAAAAGTAAAGAAAAAGAAAGAAAGGAAGGGAGGAAAGCACACGTACACCATAGAGTTAAATACGTACTAAACTCTATGACGTACACTTACCTATATCATACGACTATGTCAAAAGAAATATGTAGGCCTATCTACGTTACTGCACACACAGAGCGAGCGCGAAGCGCGAGCTTATTTTTTTATATTCAGACGTTAAAAAGGAACATTATTTTAAGTACATTTTTGTAATCATGATAAAAAGGCCCTACCTGTTTCACTAAACAAACAATGCGAGTGCGAAGCGTGAGCTAAAATTTTGTATATATAGTGACCCCCAAACAGGAACATTTTAAGGATTTTTTTTAAAGGAATTCATAAAGAGCACACATATCTCACTTTAGTCATCAAATGCGAGCGCCAAGCGTGTGCTGATTTTTTTATAGTATTACACTTACACCCAAACGCATGTAGCGCTTTTGTAGTCATTGTAATCATAAGCACGATACGTATCTCACAGGCTCACTAATCAAAATGTGAGCGCAAAGTACGAGCCAGTTTTTATTTTTTTTTATTTATTTTTTTTGGGGGGCATCCAGATTTAGAGAGGGGCAAGAAACTTGCAATCAATAAATGGCAAGCCTATTTTCAGTCCCTAAATCAGTCATATCTCTTGCAATTAATTGTGAATTCATTACTAATTGCTAATCTGCTCCTTGAAACAAGGAGTGTAATCTGATTTGACACAGCTAAAATGGATCTATTGATTTTGAAATTGCAACAGAATATTTGCGATTGATTGCAAATATTTTCTTAGTTGCAACACCCTTTTAGGCTTGTTTAAAGAAATTCATTCAGACCAAACGTATTTCACTAACCAAATCAAAGCGAGCGCTAAGCGCGTTCTGAAAATTTTGCTATATATGTTCAGACCAGACAAATGACATTTAAAAGTTTTTTTTTTAAAGTTCATGAAGTGCAGATAATACCAATCCACTGATGCGAACGTAAGCACGGATTGGAAATGTTTTATATTCAGACCTTAAAAGGGAATAGTCACTTTAAATAGCCATGAAAAAGGAGGATATGTCACAACAAATAATAATAATATTAACAGCATGAAGAGCGAGGAAATAACTATATTTGGTGTGTATTGACTTAAAACGAAATGTTTTAGTACCAATGATGTTCCCGTTGAACAGGATTATTTATGTCAATAAACAGACAATGCAAGCAACAGAAATAGTGAACACTTACGCCCTAAGCAAATTATTTTTCATAGTTATTTTCTACAATGTTTCAAACTCATCAATCTCTTCTGGTTTCAAGAAAGATTACTCTACTCTCAAATTTCCACTTTCTCGCCTATCCATTTCTTTTCTTCTTCTATCCACTGTTTCTATAACACACCACATTGTGTACCACATCAGCGATTATTTTTTGAACTTGTGAAAAAGAGATTTATGTAATAAAATATGATATATATAATCTAACATAAGATAATATACAATAACATTTATTTCTTTATTTATTTGGACAATATATACTACCTTATGATTTGTTTTCTCTACTGTATGGGTATAGAGTTACTATTTGCATGCAGGAGAATGACAATATTATTTCATTCAGTATAAATCGTGTTTATTATAGGCTATTGTTTTGTGTTTTGCATATTGCATCAAAAGAGAGAATAGGTATTCGCCTGCATTATAGGTGATCAAGGAAATTTATAGTCAGTAAAATAAAAAAATGTACTTTTCAAGTCGAGCGCAATGTAATACGACAACAAATTCAAATTTTCTAAACTATGATATATTTCAGTGTCGATAACGTAAAATCATTTGGAGTTCAACACCCAACCATTTAAAAAAAAATCCCCCACTGAAATTCTCGGATTTCAATTCACATTACAAAATTCCTGTGTAGATTCTTAATTAAAATTGAGAATTATATAAGTCCTGGTATATAACTAAGAATTATACAACACCTTATTATTTTACTGAGTTAAAACAAAAACTTGATATCTTTTTAGAAAATATGGAAATATACCTAGTCAATTTGTAAATAAAGTGTTGCAAAACAGTATTAAAACATGCTTATGAAACCATTACGGGTAACTCATTTTAAGGGCCTGTGCTCTTTCGAAGACGGTGAATAGGGCGGAATATCACTTTACTTGAGAACGCCAAAACAAACAATATTAATGCTTTGAAGTCCGTTGCGTAATTAAAAAAAAATCACTTAGGATTATGCCTCAAGTCGTTGTTGCGGCTGGGTTATATTCATTCATAGACTCTTCTACGATTGAATATTGTATTGTTTTAATCAACAAGATACAGTTATATGCGAAAATCACTATGTTTGCACAATTGCACACGTGCAACCACGTGCAATCTTACACACACACACACACAACCTATAGGCACGCACCATAGAGATGTATACTAATATATCTCTATGGCACGCACATACACTCCGATTACGCAACAACAAGCATGTGTGATATGAGATGTGCGTTTGTGGGATGAGGGCAGGGTATGTGTGTGTGGGGGGTGCATGTGGCTGAGATCTCCACTTATCCTCGCGATTGATTACCAAGCAATTACTATAAATAAATCGAAATGTCAGCCTCATTTTTTTTCCAAAGAGCTGTTTTCGTCATCAAGAGCGAGCCGCGCCAAATCTTTCTCTGTATATTCGAGCTTGTAATTTACAATATCATTGATATTATTATTTTTCGGAGAAGTCTCTCTTTGAAAATCAATTTATCTGAGATGTTTCTTACAACGCTCATATTTAGCTAGGTGATAGACTGATCTTTACTACAGATTTTTATATCAAAGGCCTCGTATACTTCCGATTTGTGATAGCAAAAGATAAACGATTAAAATTGATAATTACTATCCAGCTCGACGACGACGACGGTTGATAATGGTTTATTGCTAGATAATTCTGGAACTTTTACCCTTCTTTCGTTCACATGGTTCTTCCAACATAAGCAACATGGTGACGCCTGTGTATTCAAGATAATCCTAGCACGACAAGCCATTTTTCTTTACCTGGGGTTTAAAATAAACCCTGAAAGAACTCGGTGATATAAGCGGCTTCGCAGATGGGAGTTGAACTCGTGTCTCTATGATTTAAATACCGATTAGGTCAAAACCTGCACATCACGAAGCTTCCGACCACACTAACAAAAGAACACCGAATTTATTTTGTTTGTTCCTTCAGTCTGCTAGCACTAAAAAACTTTTTAAAGATCATGGCTGGAACTCGCAACATCTCAAATTCATCATTTTTAATCATGAAGGCGTCGCCATGGTCATCTTCTCCGTCATCATCATCACCGTCGTCATCTATGACAACGCTTGTTTCTGTCGATATAGTTTTAGATATCATCACCTGTTTAGTGACTTTTACCACAATGCTGTGTATATTGATGAACAAGAAACTGCGAAAATCGACAAACATTATACCATTCAACATCGTTCTTTGCGACTTTGTTGTAGTGTTTACACAAAGCATCTATCTAACGGTAAGTGAAATACGTATGAACACGATGAATATAATATTTATGTGTAGTATCATATTCATGGTATTTCGTCAACACTTTCCTGGCCATGAAATCAGTCTTGAAAATGGCAGGACGCACTGCTATCTCAATCGGTCATTGGGCTTGTTCGAAAGATTGATAAAAGCTTGTCAATTCTATTATTTATTGTTTGTGGTATGTAGACAAGAATTGGAAGTTGATCACCACACGCTTTCTGGTTTCCGCGGGTGATAAACAGTAAAATAGTTTAGTGTTTACCAAGTCATGGGACGGAATCTTCAAAGTATTGACAAGTAGACTTGTAAAAATGTATGTCGACCATGCCGAGATAGTTGACTTTAGAACACTGTAAAAAGTTGTATGAAGACATGGCGAGAAACGATGACTTGCCAAGTTGACCTATCCCGCTATTACAACTTCATAAAAATCAAATTGGCAAAATAAAATCGCTAGGAAGATTATTACTCTTTCTTTTTGGGAAGATATATATCTCACCACGTCGACGTTTATTTATTTATGAGTCGGCAAGGTAAGATGAATTATATCGCCATGTCGACATAACAAGTGAAGTAATCGACAAGGCGAGATAATGCATTTCGCCGTTTCGATGAGTAACTGTCTTTATAAAAGTCGACTTCGGAAGATAATGTATCTCTCATGTCGACATTTTTTTATAAGTTGACTCGGCAAGGTAACTAATATCTCCTCATATCGACATGCCCAATGAATCAAAATGGCACGAAGAAATCTCGTCACCTCAAGTAGATGATGTCAACTTAGAGCTTCCGTTCACACAGGCAAATTTTATAATGAATAAATTTGGATCAATAATTGTTATCATGATAATTTTCCATTTGGGTTTTTTTCTTTCGTCTGTCTCCGTACAGCCAGTGACCAGTCCCGCCGCTTCCGTCGTAGTGCACACTGCGGACTTCGCATCTGTACTGAGCATTCTACTTGCAGCCGTACACCAGTTCACTACCATCCGGTTGGACCCGTTCGGCGCCCGCGGCCTCGTCACTACACCCCGCATTATCGCCGCTTGCATCATCAGCTGGGCCTTGTTCATACCCGCGGGGATTTTCTTCCTAAGACTTCAAAATTTCGCGGTTTTCTACGCTGCCTTAGCCTCCACCGAGATGGCCCTCCTTCTGATCACCGGCCTCTTCTATGCTTTCGTCTATTTCACAATCTCAAGTGGTCCTGCTAGTATGGGCTTCTCGGTACAGAGAAAACTCGAGAATAGAAGAGTATTTCTCACTATTTCTCTGATTTACGTTTCGAATTTATTTTTCAGAATCTTATATAGACTTTTATATGCCCTGGCAGGGTTGTTGCCATCGATTGATTATTTTCTTATTGCGAACATCATCTTCGACGTAGGAATGATGTCGAACTCTTTAGTATATTGGTGGCGCCTGAAGGAGTTTAGATCTGTAGTATTTAAGTGTAGGAAAAACAAAGTAACTGATGTGCATGTTTGAAGCATATGTAGACTTATTGAGCCTTGAAAAGAAAGGTTAGTTTGCCTAGTCATCTGACACATGTGGAGCGTTGTGGCCCAGTGGATTAGTCTTCTGACTTTGAAACAGAGGGTCGTGGGTTCGAATCCATGCAGCCGTTGCGTAATTTCCTTCAGCAAGAAATTTATCCACATTGTGCTGCACTCAACCCAGGTGAGGTGAATGGGTACCCGGTAGGATTACTTCCTTGAATGCATGAGCGCTGAAAGGCAGCTCGAGCTAAAGCCGGGCTAATAGCAATAATAACATCGCGCCTCGGACATGTCGGAATAGGATATTTCTAGACAGATGGCGCTGTATAAATGCCTATTATTATTGTTGTTGTTGTTATTATTATCATTCATATAGCAATGTCTTTAAAATTGATTTCATTTTCCTTAGCATGAAAACAAGAACAATTTCCAAAGTTATAAGTCCATGATCAAAAAGTTTTGATATATCCCTGCTGAAATGAACAGTGTGTGTCTCACAACGTTCAAATGCTAAAATTTATCAGTGTCGATAATTTCAAAATGTGGACAGGATGAAAGTGTTCACAGTATGTTCGCATAGTGTACAATATGCATAGAATGTGATCCACGCTCAAAATGTTCATATTCATCAATGTGATACTGGGGAAACCTCGACAGGAGTGTTCACAAAGTGTTCACGTACTAAAATGTGAAAATGTGACCCACGCTGTTTATATTTTTGACATAAACATATTCGTGTCACCTTAAAGTGACATATATTTCACCTCCGATGACGCAATGCACAATTATCACAGATGAATGAAAAGTGAATAAAAGAGGACCAGTTATAAAACCTTGTGGTACTCTACATTTCAGGGGCTGGTGATGAGATATTTGACATTGAAGGTTGTCACACTAGCTGTCGTAGCAAATTATCGACCCAAAATTTTCCTATTTTTCTTTAACTGATGTGAGTAAAGGTATTCCATGTTCCAGGTTATAAGTGCTTAAGTTCTAATTCTAAAATAAGCCAAATACGCCGTTTTTTTTTTTTTTTTTTTTTTTTTTTTTTTTTTTTTAAAACAAGTGCACACCTAGTTACCAATTATGCATATAGCATTTCCATTTATTTGAAAGCAGGATAAAAGAGCATTGTCGATTAAATGCCTTGCTCAAGGGCATAGGTGCCGCGGCCGGGATCGAACTCTGGACTTTCCATGTATAGCCAGGCGCCTTAGACCACTCGGCCACGGCACCTCCACTTACGCCGTTTTTAATCGATAACACGAGCAATTGCACAACTGTGCCATGCTGAAGATGTGCAGTATTTTTGAAACTTTATTAAACATGAAAACGAGATTTCTTTGCGGTAATCAGTATTGTAATAACCCTATTTATGTTGGAGACATCGAAAGTTTAAATGCGTTCATTTAGTTTGTAAGAACACTTGAGATTACAGAAGCTATACATAATAAACAGCAATTTACAAAAATACCCCTTTGTCAACGAAAGAAATATTTCTTAGTATATTATCAATTACAGAGAAACAATCATTGCCTTTCCATAGGCTTGGTGATGACAATTTCTTCGAGTTACATCGACCTACTAACGATGCCTCTCTTACCTCTACTAATTTATAAGACAATCTTATCAGAGATAGCATGAACTCTTCATCTGTAAACTTAGAGTTTGATTTTGATTTCGATGACCCAGCCCAACGAGGAATTACTAATTACATAACCGTCAGTCAGTTTTCCAGTGTCTTGAAATAATTTAAATCAAATACATTTTCCTTCACCTAAATATCAGAAGTTTGAATCGACATTTTGATGAACTTCTTTCACTTATAGATATGCCCATGTCAAACCCACTTTCTCTAATCGGCCTTACGGAAACTTGGTTAAATCACGATTTAAACCACCCATTTCATATAAAGGATTATGATTTCATTAATGAAAATAGAAAAAATAAAGTAGGTGGTGGTGTTGCTCTTTACGTTCGCAAATCACTTAATTATACTATTTTGAATGAAATTTCGGTTTGCAACAACATTATTGAATCACTCTTCATTGAAATTTTGATTCCTGGAAATAAGAATATCATCGCCGGTGTTATTTATAGATCCCCTTGCTCTAGTACTCAAGAATTTTTACAATATTTTTCAGATTTATTAAGAGATATAAATTTTGACAGTAAAGATTTTTTTCTGATGGGAGATTTTAATATAGACTTATTGAACCATGAACTGAACAATGTTTCTCAAGAATTTCTTGAGTTGATTTTATCGGCCTTTTGTCTGCCACTCGTTTCCAAACCAACGCGCGTTTCAAATACATCTGCTACTTTAATCGATAATATATTTTCAAATGTAATTCCACATCCTGATTCTTATATAATAATTTCGGACATCACTAATCACTACCCTATTGCAATGCACTATCCTCTGAAACAACCTATAAATACCAACAGTTCTTCACTATTCAGACGTAAAGTTAACGCCGAAAATTTGGCACGTCTTGGTATTAATTTGGAAAATTATGATTGGTCGAATGTTTTCATAAATGAAAACTTAAAATAATTCATATGAAGCATTTTCCCAAATATTAAGCAATCAGCTGGACATAGTTATGCCAAAACAAAAAATTAAAACAAATTATAAAAAACACCAAAACTTCCTTGGATTTCAAAATCTATTCCACGTTCAATTAATCGAAAAAATAATTATCTTTATAAATACAAATTAAAGGGTACTGAGAAAGCAAATTTAAGGTATACGTCCTATAAAAACACATTAGTCAATATCATTCGTTTAGAAAAAAGAAAATATTTTGTAAATCGTTTGGAAATGTTCAAACATGATACCCAAAACACATGGAAAATTATCAAACAGGCAATACTAAAGAAGTTTCTGAAATAAATAGAATCAGGAATGATAATGAAATTGTTGAAGATCCAAAATATATAGCGAATATTTTCAATAATTACTTTTCCTCGATCGGTAACGATCTGGCTAAAAATATTCCCCCTTCTGAAAGGTGTTTTACTGACTTTTTAGGTCCTGCTAATCCAAGTTCTATTTTCCTTTTTCCTACGAATAGACAAGAAGTCACAAACATTGTTTCCAACTTAAAAAGTAAAAAAGTTCCGGCTTTGATGGAATCAGTAACGTTATTTTAAAGGCCATTATTCCTTACAGTGTAGATCCATTGGTCCATATCTTTCATTTATCACTGCTGCATGGTGAATTTCCTAATTCCATGAAACTTGCTAAAATCATACCATTATTTAAGAAGGGTGACACACTTGAAGTAGGTAACTATCGGCCAATCTCGTTACTGTCTTCTTTTTCCAAAATTTTAGAAAAAATAGTGTTCACTCGAATGATAACTTTCTTAAAGAAAAATAATATCTTTTCAAACTTCCAATTTGGTTTTAGGGAGAAACATATTGTTCATGCCTTGACTTTTGGGGAAAAGGTTGCCCATTCAACTGACTCTTCTTCTCACACAATTGGTATATTCCTGGACTTCTCTAAGGCCTTCGATACGATAAATCATGACATTTTACTTTATAAACTCAATCATATCGGTGTCCGTGGAAAGGCCTTGGAGTGATTCAGGAGCTACCTCTCTAACAGAAAACAATTTGTTTATTTAAATGACCAAGAATCTGATTTTAGAAATATTACTTGTGGAGTTCCACAAGGGAGTCTTTTAGGCCCTTTGTTGTTTATTCTTTATATAAATGATTTTCATAAATCGTCCAATATACTGTCATTCATATTATTTGCAGATGATACTAACTTGTTTTTTTCACACAGAGATCCAAATGTTCTTGTTGATGTCGTCAATGCAGAGTTGCGAAATGTTGAATGGATAAGAACCAATACACTGTCATTAAATCTTAAAATTGAAGACGAATTACATATTATTTAGTAACTCCTTAGCTTCATTACCGACTCAAATTATGTTTGATAATACCCCTCTTGAGCAGGTTTCTGATACAAAATTTTTAGGTGTTTTGGTTGATAGCAAGCTCTCCTGGAAGTTACATATTGACATATTTATTGGCTACGTATAAAACCTAGCTCTCCCTGTTGTACTTAGTTTGCCCTTTTTATTATTATCACTATTATCATGAATGCTATTATTGTGAATATCAATATCATCAACATTATTATTATCTCTATTATTAATGTCATTGTTATTATTGTTGGTATCCGAAGAACTCGTCACCACTTCTCAACATGGCATACACTTTGATTCGTTTTCTTTGCGCGTTTGCTTCATACTCTACATTTTTAAATTTTCTTATTTTCTTATTTTAGTCCACATGCGGTAAGTTCTTCTCATCGTCTCTCATTGTTATTCTTCGTACATTACTCATTTCATGCATCATATTATTGTTTTTCACACTTTTCTTCTCTCTTTTGGCCACTATCATTTTAATTAATATGTAATTTAATATTAATGAATAATTTGTTTTGAGGGGTCCACGATTTACAAGCATAGCTTCACAGTGGACCTCTTCATTTCCAGCATGTTATTTTCAGCCACAAATATTCCATAATCCATATTAAGTTTCAAATGTATAATTTAGATGATATATATACATGTTTATATTGTGTTACATGTTTCTTTATTACATTTCGATTGTTATAACTGTATTTATGATGGATTTGGTCTATTGTTTTGTTAGAAATGAGAAAAAATAAAACTGAAACTGAATTAGAGAGTGTGAGGGATGGAGGATGCATCAAATAGAATTAAAATATAGGCCCTGTTTGTGTTGTCCATTGTTTGCGATGTACACTTTTGGCAAATCTGTCGAAATTTTATATCAAGTTTGCATGGTTGATCATGATTTTTAGCTCAATTACGAATTAATTATCCACAGACGTGTATAAGACAATCGATTTATTGAAATAAGTGCTTTAATTTTTTACACATAAATCTAACATACCTTATTACACAGAAGGCATTTCGACCGCGGATACTTAATTCAAACTATTATCTTCTTTCATTTCGGCTCGAGCTATATTGATACTCCCCAAAATGGGGTCCATGTTCGCTTAAATGTAATGTGTAAACAACGATCTTTTTAAAGGCAAAGATAACGCAGACTTTGGAGTATCTAACCAAATATGTATAAAATATCTATAAAATTTTGAATAAAAATGTTGATACAATGATATTTTCCGAGTGAGTATATTTCAAATGCAAGAATTATATCATTATTTATTTTAACAATTAAGTGACATCGTTTGCTCTTGTATTCTTACTTTAATCAATTCACATGCGGAGTGATAATTGCTAGCTCGTTTATATATAACTGCTTCAACCCGGCAATTTCGAATTACCGTCATTTGACCTGGCCCCTCATTAAAAAATATACGACAAATCTAACGCACGAAAAGGGGGATAAAGTAATGTAACTCTATAGACTTTGGATCACTGGCGGATCCAGGGGGGGGGGGGCAAGCACAGCCGGCCGATGCCCCCCTCCCCCCCTCGCCCCATCTAAGAGGCACAATTTTTAAATGTAAAAATGCCGTTAAAAACAACAAAAGTGTGCCCTCTCCTCCCTTTTGAAAGTGAAAACCATGTCTTTCTTTTTCTTTTTTTTTGTCAATTCAATTTTTGGTTAAAACCTTTTTCGTTTCTTTTTTGCTTGTCAACTTTTTTTCGTGGACGAAATCTCCTTAATTTTTGGTTGAACTCGTTTTTTTTTTGCTTGACAATTTTTTTGCGTGGACGAAACACCCTTAATTTTTTTTTCGAAAAACCTTTTCTTCTTTTTTTTTTGCTTTTCCAATTTTTTCGAGGACGAAATCCCCTTAATTTTCGGTTAAAACCTTTTTTTCCTCGGGAAAATATGCCCCCTTCGAAAAATCCTGGATCCGCCCCTGCTTAGGTATACTGCTCATAAGCAATATACTTTAACCAGGGTTGTGAATTTGTTGATCTCTTGCCTATAATAACTGATTAACGATCGATATACACAATGTAAATCCAACATTTCGAATCTAACGTAATGATCTGTAAGCAAGTTCAATCTAGGGGTCGATTTTAGTGGCTGATAATAATAATAATAGGTATATTTACCCAGGGAAGCCGCTTCAGTTCCGAAAACTGTTCTTCCAGCGGGCCCTGCTATTATTATTACCCCGGCTTTAGCTGGGCTGCCTAGGCGCTCAAAGCATTCAAGGAATTTCTTCCTACTGGGTACCCATTCATCTCACCTGGGTTGAGTGCAGCACAGTGTGGATAAATTTCTTGCTGAAGGAAATTACGCCATGGGATTCAAACTCTGTTTCAAAGTCCGAAGACTAATCCACTGGGCCACAACGCTCCAACATCCAAGGCTCCAACGCTGATCTATGGGTTTAACCCTCGTCTCCTTGGGGACAGACGCCAACACCCCTTCTGATCGCTGACGACGCAAGCAGAACAGTGACCATGGTGGCGGATCTACGGGAATGGGGTTTAGGAGGCAGCGCGACGCAGCTCATCATATTTATAGCCAAAATATTATTGTTTAATCAGGGATATGCAACAATGGTTTAATGATGATTTTATGTATATGTTTAATTCTTAGATGTCACCTTACAAGTTCAGGGACCTGATTCTTAAAGAGTTTCAACTGTTGAAACTTTGCCATTATAGCAACTACCATGGCAACCTTTTGATTGACTGCCGAGCCGTGTTGCCATGGTAGTTCCATAATGGCAAAGTTACAACAATTATAAGTCCTCTATGAAACGGGCCCAAGGCAACCTGGGGTCCGTTGCAGAAAGAGTTGCGTTTAAACGCAAGTCAAAAAATCAATCGCAAGTCCCAAATGCGCGCTGTTGATTGGTTGAAAATCAAGTTGCGCATGATTTTTAGAGTTGCGATCGACTGCAACTCTTTCTGCAACGGCCCCTGGACATGTACTTGTTTCTTCCCTCTCTGTAATCCTGTATTCACTTTATCTTTTTGAAATGCTAAATAATGTTAACGATAATAATAATGACAATAATAATAATAATAATAACAATGATAATGATGATAATATTAGTCTTCGCAAACATTTTCTACAACGCAACCAATCCACTGAAAATGCAAGTCACAATGGACAGCTGATAGTTTTTTGTCGAAAGTTGGTAGACCGAGGGCCCGTCTTACAAAGAGTTGCGATTGATCGGATCAATCGCAACTATGGAAAGCCAGCAAAGTCAACATATAAATGCATGTTTGTTCAAAAATAATTCTAGATAATAGAACCGGTGTGTTGGCTCAGTTGGTAGAGCGTCCGCCTAACCACCGGGAGGTCGGGGGTTCAAACCCCGATCGCGTCAGACCAAAAGACGTTAAAAGATGGGACGCTGCTACCCTGCGTGGCGTTCAACGATTAAAGGGATAGAGCCTCGTCGATCTGGCGCTGCACAATAGCTGCCGGGCCCATGATCAATTGGGCATAACAAATTTTCGGGGTATTTCATTTCATGTCTATTTCGAACAATAAAATATGGATTTTTTGTAAATCTTTTTTTTAAATGTATATCCATAAATTAATTGATTTCTTGACAATTTGGTGTGTTCTTTTTTGTTTACAAAGGGCATTTTTCTTATTTCATGTAGAAAGAATTATGACACTGATGGATTTCCATAGAGTTATGATTGTTTAGATCAATCGTAACTCTTTGTAAGACGGGGCCCGGGACAGCAGATCGTACGAAGATTCGAACTGGACCAAAAATCACAAATGTCGTTTGTCTAGAGCCCAGGGGTTTTTTTTATTAACAATTTGTCGACAAAGGCTGTTGTGTAACATGAAGGGCTTTTTAATAAAAATATAGACTATCGGCCAACTTGCGAACTTACGGACGTTCTACCAACATGACCAACGGTCGACGAACGCTGGTTTCGTATGCCCTTACGAAATGGTCTACAATCGTTCTTACGGCGTTCGTAGCACATCTTAGTAGTTACTGTGACCGAGGCTTTTAAAGTTGCAATATAAATTACGAAGCTCATGAATGGTTGTATTAGAAATAGGACACAGAACAAGTTTTCAAATGCTTTTCAAGTCATTTTCGGACATTTTTCATACACTAAATGCCCCACTTCCATTCACGAGTGGATACCATGCGCGACCATGGGGTCTCGAAAAGCACCCTAAACACGTAATTTCCATATTCTGAAAATGCACCCCTTAACAAGTATTGGCGTGTGAAACCCTACCCTTTACAAGTATAGGAAACAAATCGATACTCTTGGCAAATATTCCTGAAATGAACCCCTAAACAAGTACAGGAATGTTTTATTGTTACGGGTCCTTCGGTCGTCGGATTTACCTTATTTGGTTTAGTACGACCCCCCCCCCCCTTCTACACATCGCGCAAATCGGACTCTAAACACGAAGTGTTGGGGCAAAAAGGACTTCCTTTATAAAACATTTTAATTTAGTATAATCATCCCCGCAAATTCGACCCTAAACACGTAATTTTCCGAGCGAAATAGATACCCTTTTTTCATAGTTTTCGTGTTTTTGACACCCTTATCACGTTACGTACGTAACGTGCCCAATCATGAAAAAGACACCCTTTTTACGTGTTTTTTTGGTCGCGCATGGTATCCACTCGTCAATGTAAGTGGACTAAATGTAGACCAAGATCTACATGTATAAAGCAGATCGGTGTTGGCATGATTAGATCCAGCATAATATAGATATGATTAATCCTCGATTGAAGATCGGTCAGATATTATTCATAAATTTTGTAAATATAAAAAAGAAATTGCAAATTATTTGATCACAATATTCAGTATTTCTAATGTATTGAATAGCTTGTCTTGTAGGATATGAATGAATGCCTGTCTGTGTTTTGGTAAAGGGTGAAAATACGGCAGAGGGTAATTTTTTTTTGGTGATAATTTTTAACCTGATTGCTAAGAAAGCATGAATGCTTGTAAGCAAGCAAACAGAGGACCGACGGCTTAAGGTCCTCTCCGAAGGACCTGGTACTGAGGATTAATGCCTTACCAAAGGGCACTAGCGCACCAAATGGGAATCGAACCCGGGTCACCGGAATACGAATCCCTGCTCTACCGACTGAGCTATTTTTTGATAGCTGGAACATAAAATTTCAAAAGTTTACGAGGTACAGATCATGTACTTGTAGTATTATATTTTTATACAACTTATTTCAGAGCAGTTACAGTGATCTAGGTCTTTATTCAAATCGGTGCAAATTTTTATACGACGGGTCAATGATCCTAAAATGTAAACAACGATCTTTCTTATTTGCATGTCATAGAAGAGATTGAAGAGCATCTAAGCAAATGATTAAAATCTCGTTCATAATTCATATCAAATAAAATTATGTTGATATGATAAAGTTAACGTATGAAATATTTTATATATCATTATTTATGCATTTATTGTGTCCATAAAGTGATGTTTGTTCTACTTTCATCAGTCATGCTATACCTGCTAGTAGCGTACTGAGCCAAAAATTTGGAGGCTGCTGTTACGATATCAGTATGGATATCTAAGCACTTCATACACCTCCCGCAACATGGATACCATGCCTGTAGATTGACCTGCCTGGCCTGTATAATGTGATCCAATACAAAGGACTCTGGTGGAGACTTTCTGTTTCTGTTTGTGGTAACTCCCGTAGGAACTCGGCAGGACAGCATTTTGCTGGTAAACTTTGGTAGTGAACGTATGGTACAGTTTTATCATACAGGCCAGGCAGATCAAACTACAGGCGTGGTATCTATGTTGTGGGAGGTGTATGAAGTGCTTAGATGTCAATACTGATATCGTAACAGTTGCCATGGACAGTGTGATGGGCAAAAATTCATAAACTTTCGCGAATGGCCGTTTTGGCTCTCTTAACAGGAAAAGACAATTTTGTCGATTATGAATATGTTGATTGTATATTGAGAAAAACATCACATTTCGATTTTTTTCCTTTTGTTGTTTGTTTTCCTTGGTAGTGGACTCCCCCCCCCCCCTCTTTCTGGGGCCCCGATGCCCTGTTCCCCCTATTTATAACTCAGTGACTGTCACCAGACAAAATAACTATCAAAGAGCTTTATGAAACACAAACCTTGTGCCTCAACCAAGTTTTATGGCTTAATATAATATTTTATGAATTTTATGAATTGCACTGCCCGTTCACACTTTGATGATAAAGGCAATGAAGCCTCAAGCATGTTTAGGGACTATTGCGAGGATTCTCTCCAGTGTTCAAAACCCAATCAAACGTAGCCACTGCCCGACATAGCATTGACAGCTACGATGATTCAAGCAAACGAAGAAATACCCTTTGACGATATTCTCATCGAGTACGGTGAATTTGGGCGTTACCAAAAATGGATCTACAGTCTTTTGTGTCTTTTCATATTGATAACACCAGCGCAGTCTCTCATTATGGGATTCCTGTCCGATGATGTAGACCACTGGTGCAAGGTAAGTATAGCTCACACAAGTTCATTGCTATATAGCGTCGATGGTTATTAGTGAGGGGTCTTTGAATTTTTTGAAAGAGTCCGAAAAGTCATGCACGAAACGAGAATCATTGATATCATTACCATCAATACCAATGCCAGTATTGCAATCGTCTCCGCAAAAGTCGGTATCAATAATGCATATATCATTTTCTTTTATTTAATGCATGATAGAATGCAATGCTCAAAGATGGTGTCGGGAATCGAACCCGGAATTTCACGGTGAAGTCAGGCGCATTTAACCACTCGTCCAAAGCACCTCACCTTAACATCACAAAGACTTGTCGACACTAACTAACCTAATGCTTACATGAATACACTTGTTTTCCCCGTTCCAAAGCTCTGGAATATAACTCAACACTGCACATAGTTTGAACGTTAGTGGACAAAACATTTTCTAAAGCATATCTCGCTCTAGCCTTCACCAAGGGTATGTTTCCTTTTATTTATAACTATTCAGTGGTTTGTTCAGCGAAGAAGCCCTGCCCACCTCCCCCCCGCCCCCCAAAAAAAACCTTTTTAGATCGTGTATTTAACCACAGATTGCCTGTTTATTCTGTCATAATTTCATGAACCAGAAAAGCTCATAGTCCCCGATTTTCGTTTGATGTAGGTCGAAATTGCTTGCCTAAGTTGGGCTTGATATTTTCTACAACTTATACAGATAGCTTTCATCCATATGAATCCATGAATATCCTATCCTATTGATCTGTAGATTGCCGAATGGGACTCTGTGGACTGTGGACATTTCGGGTTCAATACTTCACGGCAATGTGATCTTGGGAAAAGAGATGTCGGCATTCCTTGGAACTATTCAGACAACGCTCAAACGGTGAAGGTTTACTCGTCTTGTATCCGTTACAACACCCATGGCGTCGAGTTCAGCCCAGACCTTGATCTTGGTGGATATCCAGTGATGCCTTGTGATGCAGGTTGGAAGTACGGTGAAGTAGAAGGAGGAGGAACAACTCTGATTAAAGATGTAAGTAGGAAGAAAATAGTAGTTTAGTAGAGTTTAGCGGCGGTCATAGTAAAAAAAATGTGTTAGAATTGACACAAGTTAGTGTGCTGTATACAGGAATCAAGCAAATGGCTTGTAATAACACAGAAGGTGTTGAACTAACCCTAAATATATACTAACACTAGGGTAAAAGGCAGTTGTGGTCGTCTATGTACACCACCACAGCATTGTTTTGCTGTGTATATAGGCCTACTTCAAAAATAAGGAGAGAGGCGGGGAGACGGGACTGACGAGAAACCATTAGCCACCTGAATTCCAATCCGTCTGTGTAAGATGTCTCTTTGTCTCTCTGTTCCATCAAAAGTACGATGCAGTGTGTGGGCAATACTACTTCGTGGCACTGACACAGACTCTGTACTTCGTCGGCACAGGTTTCGGGTCGATTTTCACTGGTGTTCTCTCTGACAGGTAAGAACTATACTACTCTTATTCTTTAACAGTTTCATTTACTCGAGTGTTCTTGCGAGTCAAGTGAGGTATAAAACCTCCTTTAGCAATTGACTGAAAGTCAGTGTCAAGTTTGACATCGTTAAGTCGTTAAAATACTGACGAATAAAGGTCCCAATAAAGGTACAAAGAACAATGTACTATTAGCATGATTAGAGGACATTGAGGATGTTCTGAAGCTCTCTTTAACACCCCCAGATATAAAACACTGGGAACGATCGCATATTTTCACGCGCAACGGTAGTTCAACGCTAGCGCGTGTATAAGACGTTCATGACTTCCAGCCGACTAAATGCGACTGATTAGTCGTTCCAACTCTAGCATCAAGGTGCCGTGGCCGAGTGGTCTAAGGCGCCTGGCTATACATGGAAAGTCCGGGGTTCAATCCCCGGCCGTGGCACCTATGACCATGAGCAAGGCATTTAATCTGCAATGCTCTTTTATCCTGCTTTCAAATAAATGGAAATGCTATATGCATTATTGCTAACTAGGTGTGCACTTGTTTAAAAAAAAAAAAAAAAAAAAAAAAATCAAGCAGTACAACATCGAGCAACACTCACACGACAAACGCAAGACTAGTCGTACGATCCGATGAGAATGAATCGATTGCATTTGGTCGCGTTTGGATTTAAATCATGTTCAAAAGTCAGATGCGACAATTCGCGACCACTTCGTATGATCATCTTTTAATTTGGGAAACGGGAAGAGACAGGACGCAAAATTGTGTGGTGTTTAAATATAATATAGAAAGAACACAGAAGCGCTATTTGAAAGATTTGCATAGCTTGCGGAAGAAACTGTTTTGGAAGTGTGAATTGAGATGGATGGGCAATATGTTGAGGAGGGAAGATGATGAGCCTGTGAAAAGAGCATAAGATCTGAAAGTGGATGGCTCAGGAACCCAAAGACTACTTTGGAAGATAATGATGAAGAAGGAAAACATTTCGGGTTGGTCTGAAGGAAGGAGAATGTTCAAGACAGAAAGAAGTGGAAGGATAGAGAGTCATCAAGGAGCGTGAGTCGTTATCTCTTAGAGGGGACATTCTGAATGAGATAAACTGATACCGATGACTTCTGTTTGATCTTCTCAGATTTGGCCGGCGAACAGTTGCTTTCCTCTGCCTCGCTTCAACTGTCGTGTCCGGGGTGGGGCTGGCATTCTCTCCGAACATCATCATGTTCCTAGTCTTACGATGTATTGTTGGGGTGACAAATTCTGGGATAGTTTATTGCACGTTTGTACTTGGTAAGAAATTATGCATGTCTATGATCAACCTCCTGTTGCACACTAGTTTGCACGGCGACATCATACATTATTTGCATTTGTTTACATGCAATGATTCATTTACCGAACTATAATCGATAATGAAAACCTCCTTTAATCAGAAGGATTGCCGAATAACTTCGGAAGGATATTTCTTTGGCCCGTATTCTAGACACCGGTTTTACTTAAGCTATGGTATGATTCTGTCGATGAAATTTGATTTGATTCGATTTAACAATATAAAAACAATACGTTTGTACTGGGTAAGAAATTCTATATTTGTCAATGATCAGCCTCCTTGAGTCACACAATTTTGCACAGCTCGTTCACTAATTATTTGTGAAATTACCTCTCATTACATGAAATAAATCATCTATCGAACTATTGTAACAATATTGATTTATTCATAATGATGGACATTATTTTCTTTTAAGGATGACCAACTTACTACATAAGAATATCTCAATTCGATTTTTTTTTTCAAATTCTTTGACCCGTATTTTGGTCTTAAGTTTTATTCAAACCAGGGTCTAATTCAGTCTCTACAATATGGGAGTCAAAAAAGTGTTTTATCTGCACTGCTCCTTGTGTTTACTTGGGTCTTTTCCATGTTTTAATGGATAAGAAAAACTAATCTATTTATCATTTCAAGGTTCATTTTAATGAAAACAAATTTGAATGAAAACAAATCGATCAACTAGTTCTAGATAGTAATGTAACTATTTGCTTCCAGTAAACAAAAGGTTAAGCCCAGAGTTGAGAATTCAGGCCTATAACGTTATTAATTTCTTCTTTTTCACGTCAGCCAATGAAATAGTCGGACCATCTAAACGCAACTGGGCGGGAAACGTCATATGGCTTTTCTATTCGTTAGGATACATGGCTTTGGCATTGCTAGCGTACCTGATCAGAAATTGGCGCTATCTTCAACTGACCGTGTCTGTTATTCCAGTCCTTCTTCTGATAACGGGGTTGTAAGTACATTTTATAGTAGCTTCTTACCTAAAAGAAAATACCATTGTATGTTGCCTACCTCAGCTCCAAGTTTGTATTCAGAGTACATTCTGTACACGAAATTGAACGAAAGATGGTTGTGTTTTATGGTACTAGTTTGCAATTGTCTGTTTTAATTCGTGAAAGGGGATTGAAATTATAAGACAAAAGTAGGTGTCGTTTTAGCGACACGTGTACTTAATTTTCAAAGAATAGGGCTGTGTACTAATTTAGGTAACCTTTATGCGAATTTGAGGGGGGGGGGAATGGCTGGAAACGTTTTCTAAAAGGGGTAAAAAATCTTGATTGCGAAATGATCATGCTCACTCCTCTTTTTTTTGGGGGGGGGGTAGATGGCACCGATATTTCAATATTAAATAACAGTTGTCAAAAGGTTAATTATCCTGAGTAACAATCCACCGTAATGTCCTCTGAAATATCCACTTTTGCAATATAACCCACCGATCAGTGAAATAAAAAAGTTAGAAGTCAACGGCTTTTCCTTTCCTCCTGCAAAGTACAATTCCAGAATCTCCAAGATGGTTGCTCATGAGAGGACGGAAAAAAGAGGCGGAAAGTATCATAAAAAGACTGGCAAGATGGAACAAAGTGGACATTAAAGAGTCGTTCAATATGGACAAAGTGGGTGCAAAATCGGTAAGGCAATACTCCGCGTTTCATGAATGCAATTCTTCTCAAATGACATCAGCTTGCTCCATCGGATAGTTGGGATGTCGCCGAACCGGGCGTATCATGGAAACAGTCCTGGTGGGTGTTTCACAAAGCTGTTTGTATAGTTACGCACAACTTTACGCACGACTGGAACATGTTCTCATGCCATGAATCAATTATATAGGGGTATCACATAGCACAAAGGATCACCAGTCGTGCGTAAAGTCATTCGTAACTTACGAACAGCTTTATGAAACGGGACCAGGGTTTTTGTTTTTAAGGAGCACGATCATCGGATTCGGCTGCGCTGCTGTTTGAAAATCTTGGCAGGTTGCATGGATTTGCCCGCTTCTGCTGCGTGAAGTGACGTCAGTAGATGTTTGGGGCAACGCAGATGTAGCAAAAACCCCGTGTAGCAGCGTATGTCATAAATGTGTGGACTGTGCATGTACATGCGCAACTGAATGGTGATTGACAGGTGAATTCAAATTACGTCGATCATCTCCCTAAATCGGAAGAGTTTTCAAATTTACTAAAGGGAAACTCTCTGCAACACATCGATTCCTTTCAAAATGCAATTAGAATCACAATGGAGAGCTGAGAGGACTTTGTCGAAAGTTGGTGGATTGGGACAGCAGATCATCCGAAGGTTTGCCCCGGACGAACAATAAAATTTATGATGTTGTTGTCCAGATTAAAGGGGAAGTTCACCCTGAAGAAAACTTTGTTGTAAAAATAGCAGAAAAATAGTCAAAAATATTGGTGAAAGTTTGAGGAAAATCCGTTAAAGAGTAAGAAAGTTATTAGAGTTCAAAATTTTGGATTTGTGACGTCATAAACGAGCAGCTGCCCCATGTGTTATGTAATATAAAATGTATGAATTTCAAATTTTGTATGGTTCCTGATGACTTAATTTTGTTTTCTTTTCATGATCGGGTGTGAAATGATTTGTCTAATGATATACAAAAGTTCCAGTGAAAACCATTTTCAATTTTCTGAGAAAATGACATTTCATTGATTTTTTACCATTCGCTATGTAGGAATACTGCTCGACTATGACGTCACAAATCAAATAATTGAAATTCTAATAACTTTTAAATTATTTGATGAATTTTTCTCAAACCTTCGGCAATATTTTTTATTATTTTTTCTGTTATTTTTACAATAAACTTTTTGTCAGGGTGAACTTCCCCTTTAAGGAGATTCTGATTCAGTTCCGGTCCACCAACTTTCGTCAAATGCCTCTCAGCTCTCCAATGTGTTTTGAATTGCATTTTCAAGGAATTGGTGTAGAGAGTTTCCCCGTAGTAAATGCATAGAGTCCGATGGCGGCGAGTACAGGACCGTCCGACAGCGTCTTGAATCCGAGGATCGTGCATCTTTATTTCTCGAAAGTTCATATCTTCCAGATGGGATCTATTCCCAATAAATCTACTTAATCATACTGTTCAATGTTTCAAGGAATTTTGTAAAATTTCGAAATAAATATTTAATGGACATGAACAAATATTTGGAAATTACTTGGTCAAATATTCTTAAGACACGAATTACTTAATAGCCGTAAACGTACGGCATGCTTAGCTTGCTGCTTACTTACGTACCTGGGCCCCGTTGCACAAAAGCTTACCATCATGGTACTTTGCCATCCCATGGCATCATTCACGGAATCCTTGATTCTGATTGGCTGTTGAGCTTTCATTATAATGGTAGTTACCACTGGATGGAAACCACAATAATAACTTTCATGCAACGGGACATAATATTAGGGCCCGTTGCAGAAAGAGTTGCAATCGATCGCAACTCTAAAAATCTTGCGCAACTTGATTTTCAACAGCGCGCATTTGGGACTTGCGATTGATTTTTTTACTTGCGTTTAAACGCAACTCTTTCTGCAACGGACCCCTGCAATCGTATTTTTACTCCTTATTACATTGGACATGCTGGGATATCTCTTTTCTGTGAACATTTAAATGGATGAAATCAAAAGGCACAAACACAAACTCTGACCGCGCGTAATTGGCGTAGAAACCATGGTATTGGAGTTGTCTTAAGATGTGATTGACATCTGGCCAGTATTCTGACCTTGGGTTTGATTTAAACTCTGCGGAGTTACTCTGGTCTTATGTGGTTGCATGACATTTACTCCGGCGACAATTGATCCGCTCTAAATTCAACACACTAATCGAATGACCAACTTCAACCTTGGGGTTTAACGCTAAATCCTACCTTAACCTATACCTTCATCTTCGACGACAATTATCAACTTATTTGAATGAGAAATCATTCAGAGCTTTCTGAGAATGACTGGTGTAGTTAGCTTCATCATTAAAATGCATGGCGAGATAAAGTGGTAAAAAACCCAAACATATAATGTATACAAGATGGTTGACACTTTCGGCTTCCCACAACTCATGCATGGTCCAAGTTAAACTGCACTTCAGAATGCTTAACTCTGAGTTTACATATGACACTGTATGAGTGAAGTAAACTTGTAATGAACCTCGCAATGTTCGGGTTATCGGATATCATTTTCAGTTTGGTTTAATTCATGTTTTTTTCGTAGGACGAAGGAGGCGGTCTGAAGCAAGATCTCATTGAGCTTTTCCGTCATCCCAAATTACGATGCTATACGATCAATCTGGTGTGGCAAATGTAAGCTTTTAAAACCCCTTAAATGTTTCTGGTTCGAGTGTTGTTTTATTGGATTTTTAGATATTGATAATACTGTCATAGTCCTACTTGACTCCTTACATAATGTCGTACCATCACTGACACTCGGAGCTGCGCAGGCGCAGGATGCGGAAAAAAGTTGCTTTGGAATCATAAAACAAAAGTATCAGGCGTATGGACTAATGACGCGCTTAATTACGGTGCGAGTGCATGAAACATTCATATAAAATAAAATAAAAAGTACAGGGCGTCGCCAGAGGAATTTACACTTTGCTCATTTTTTTTTTTTGGGGGGGGGTGGGATAAGCAAATTCCTAATACAGTACTTCAGACGGGCAGTCAAATTTCTCTCCCATATACTTTGAAAAGTGAAAAAATATTGTAGAGTGGCCGCCCTTTCCCCAATTTTTTTCATGTTTGCCCTCTACTTGCCCCCCTCCCCCTATTTTAATAATCTTCCCCATCTTCTGTTTCACCTATAGGACTGCAGTCTCAATGGTATACTATGGAATCTCTCTCGGGACGGACTCCTTAGGGGTGAATAACTACGTGGCGTTTGCCGTCTCCGGTGCGGTCGAGATCCCTGCCGGATTTTTCGCGGTTTTTGCCATAGAATACTGGTCAAGGGGGCCGACGTACATGACGTTGCAGCTATTGTGTGGCGCTGTGCTCCTCGCTTCGGGATTCCTACGTAAGAAAGAATCTTCGTTCTTCATTAGATGTTGGCAAATTGGATGCAATTCGTGAAGGGGGTTAAAGTGACAAAGCTGGCATAAATTACAGTCTTGTTACACTCCGTAATTCCGAAGGTTAGTAATTCCGAAACACGTAAATTGCCTATACCTCGATGTTCGTTAATTCGAAAACGTAAAAGGGTTCGTTAATCCGACCATTTGTGGCGTTATTCCGAAGGTTCGTTATCCGGCGATTCGATAATCCGAAAAAGAAATAAGGTTCGATGTTCTGAAGGTTCGTTAGTCAGAAAACGAAATTAGGTTCGTTAATCATTTCGTTTTCAGACTAACTAACCTTCGGAATTACGAACCTCATTTCGTTTTCGGATTAACGAACCTTCAGAATTACGAACCTCACTTCGTTTTCGGACTAACGAACTTTCGGAATTACGAAACTCATTTCGTTTTCGGACTAACGAACCTCCGGAAATACGAACCTTTGGACTAACGAACCTTCGGAATAACAAAGCTTCGGAATTACGAATGTATATGCGCACAGTCTTAGGGTGCCTTGTCAAAAGTCGGAGCCATATATCTTTCCAAGAATATTGCAAGCAGCCTTTCATTACACAAGCCATTACAGTCACCATGGACAAAACAATGGGACAATTACAACACATTTGGGATTGCAGGAATGAGAAGACGGATAGCATCCTTGTAACAGGAATCCTGCTGGAACACATGTCACCGATTTTTGACGAGTTGCCTTAAATAACACAAGAACAGTCGATATACCATGACCATTGTATCTTAAGACGACTTACCTAATCTGTCCTGTATTAAATCATACAGCCCAGGGCATTGGAAAAACTGTGCTTGCTATGGTGGGGAAGTTTGCCATCGCAGCCGCATTCAACATCATCGATCTACGTGGCTGTGAAATATTGCCAACTGTTGTCAGGTAAATAGACCAGGAAACCATTTCAGTCAGAAGGCCGAGATGTCTGGAAAACATTACTTTGAAGTTATGCCCTGTCATATCAAAGACCCCCCTTCCCTCCCCTCCGCGGTCTGTACCCTAACAGCCTAATGTCATAAATAGGGGAAATAGCATGAAGTTAATGATGCATATTTGAGAACTTTGTATCAATGATTACGTGAAACAGATTGGGAAAACTACTAATTCATGTCAATTCCAACGTGGGAGTGTGATTAGTCTAGTCCCTTTGCACTTAAGTCCCATTTGGCACTTAATTACTTGCCCAACTGAAGAATATTTATCACATTCCGTGCTGCGGCCAAGTATTGTAGTAGGCCCTTTCTTGGTCGCAGACCCTCTACTAGCCTATCTAGGCGGAGGCTGCAGTTATTGTATTTCCTGTTATGCTGAACGCAAGAGATACGGCTGATCTGGCGAAGACTACGCATTTGTGGATTCGCATCCACAATGTGTAGTCTTTACTAGATCAGACGTATCGCTAGCGTTCAGCTTTACAGCAAATACAATAACTGCAGCCTGTGCCTAGATTATAGGTTAACCCTCTACCGGCCCGTCAGACAACCACAACTGACTTTGGCGAAATCACAGTTTGACAAGTATGTGGGAAAATAAAACCATCTATCCCCTTACTTCCATAAAGGAATTCTGGTCTGGGGTTCATCTGGGCCTGTTCTAGCTTTGCCAACATCCTGGTCCCGCAGTTCCTGGTCTTTCGGAGATGGTGGACCCCTTTACCGGAAGTGATCTTTGGTTCCGTCGCGCTATCAGCCGGAGCCATCTCTTATCTTCTCCCCGAGACAAAGGGCAAGAAGATCCCAGAGACACTGGACGACGGGGAGAACATCGGGTGGTGATCCCAATCCATGCCGTCCAAAAAAATAAAGAATCCGGGATTTCTCAATTATTTTTTTTTCTGAATAAGCAATCAACTGGGAACCATTGCATATGACATTTTCCATAAAAAACTAAATTATGCCATTGAAAATTACGCAGTAATAGACTCTGGCAAAAAAAGGCCAGAGTTTTTCTATGCCAAAACATTTATGCACCGGGTGGGTGTTTATATAAAGCTGTTCGTAAGATAAGAACGACTTTAAGAACGAGTGGTGATCCTTTCTTACGCGCAAAACCATCGCTAATGAATATAAAAATAATAGTACATTTCTTAAATACGCATAACACCTACAGGTCTCTATGCGCGACTGACTAAATCAAACATTCTGAAAGAGGTGGATTTTTAATTGAACTTTGAATTTCTCAAGCTGGGTAATATTTCTTAATGTCGATGGAAGAGAATTCCATTGTGCTGGTGCAGCTTTCTGGAAAGCCCGATCCCCATATGATTTGGTCTTGATAGTAATTTCAGAGAGAAGATTTTGTGAGCCAGAACGGAGATTACGCTTGGGTTTATGAATCTGGACAAGTTCTTGAAGATAAGCAGGGGCAATACCATGAATACATTTGAATGTTAAAATGAGAAGATTATATTTGATCCTGGATCGAATGGGTAGCCAATGAAGGTCAGATAACATAAGGGAGATATTTTCAAATTTGTTCCTTTTCGAGTTATAAGTCTTGCAGCAGAATTTTGGATATGTTGTAATTTATCGAGAAGCGATTCCTGTATTCCAAAGAGTAAACTTTTATTATTATCTAAGTGACTTAAGATGAAGGCATGTACTAACTTTTCTGTTGTTTTCCTATCAAGATATTTTCTAATTTTTCGAATTTTGTGTATCTCAATTGTAGCAGCTCTACAAATATTGTTAACATGGGACTTCATTCCTAATTCATTCTCGACAATTACCCTAGATCCCGTGCCTTGGAGACTGGCTGAATGATAGAACCAGCAACATTTAGAGTTGAGACATTATCTGAGTTTCTGTGACGAGATGTTATGTGCAAGAATTCAGTTTTCTCAGAATTCAACTTCAAACTATTCGTAATTGACCATTTCATAATTCCATCTAAACACGACTCTATCCTAGGGATAATTGAACTACGGTCCTTATCTGAGAACATCATATATAACTGGGTATCATCTGCATATACAATTCTGTTCATAACTTGCTCCTCAATAATGGATTCTAGAGCAGCAGTATACATTATATAACACAGCGGTCCCATTACAGAACCCTGAGGTACACCATCTTACAACGAAACTGGTGCAGATGACACACAATCAATTACTACAACTCTGAGAACGATTTCTAATATAGGAGTTGAACTAATTCAATGCTAGACCTGAAAAACCATATCTGGAGGACAGACAAGATAGCAAAACATCATGATTACTACAGTCAAAAGCAGAAGAGTATTCAAGCCACACAAGAATCGCTTCCTTGCCCTTATCAGCCGTTAGCAGGAGGTCGTTGTAGATACGAAGCATTGCCGTTTCAACACTATGGTCCTTCCTATAAGCTGATTTGCGTTTTGCCATATAGATCATTGGATGAGAGATAAGCATGAACCTGCTTAGCACATGCCCGCTCAATTATCTTACCAATGAACTTCAGTTTAGGTATCGGCCTGTAGTTTTTCAGCACCTCAGGATCTAGTCCAGGTTTTTTTCAAAAGAGGATTGACATTTGCCTGTTTAAGCAAATCCGGAAAGTGACCATTTTTGAATGACAGGTTGATGATTCGAGCAATCACAGGAGACACATTTCTTGACAAGCCATGTCGGTAGAGGGTCCAGCTCACAGGAGGTAGGTGGGGAATCTATAATCAATTTCTTCACTGCTTCAACGGTGACACAGTCAAACTCTATCATACAAGGATGCTCTCCTGGTGGCACATCAGTGGCTGGTTTTGGTGAACTTACAGGTGCTGACGCAAAAGAAGACGTGTTCCGGATCTCACCAACTCACACTTGATGTTGTCAATTTTGTCAGAGAAGAACTGTGAGAAATGTTCTGCAAGTTGGCGCCTGTTCATACCGTCGTTTGATGGAAGGGTTTTGCTTGAAGATGGTGAGGAGAATCCGCAAACTTTCTGGAACAGTTGATGTGCACTACAGCCTTCAAAAGTGTGCAATATTCTTTCTTTGCCTGTTCAAGCATGTTCTTATAAATAATACTTTCTGAAGATTTGTCGATAGACCTCAAGTTTAGATGAATTCCACAAGCGTTCCCATCTACGCAGATCCTGTTTGGCTTTACGGAGGGAATTATTATACCACGGTGCATGGGGATGGGCTCGAACTTCTCGTATCGTCTCAGGTGCATGGACATCCATAAGATCTGCTAGAAAATTTTCATACTGATCGATGAGAACATTGAGATCAGAAGATGGAGTGACGCAGAATGTTGACGAACGAATATCAGATCGAAAAGCATCAATGTCCATGTCTCGAAATTTGCGAAATTTGACCTTCACCTTGTGTTGCTCTGGTTTACTCAAGTTCAACCAACATTCAACTACGGCATGGTCTGAGGGCAAAGGATTTGATGTCTTAACCTCATTGACAAAGTTATCCAGAGCTCGTGTCAAGATAAGATCCAACGTGTGTCCGGCCTCGTGCGTAGGACCTGCCACCAATTGACTGAAGCTTGCCGAGGAAATGATATCATTAAATACCACAGCATTTTGATTGGAAGCATCGTCCACATGAAAGTTAAAGTCTCCGCACAGCATGAAAAAACCGGGATGTAAAGCAATGTCTTCCAGGAGAAGTAAAAATTCATTGTAGAATAGAGGAACAGTCAAGCGCTTATCTGAAGTCATTTGTGGCCTGTAGACTATTACAAAACGAACAGGTAAGCAGTTACCATGGTTACTGGAACTAATAATCAAGTCCATGTATTCAAATGACTCAAATACTTTGGTTTCGTACAATCGAACATCAAATAACTTCCGAAGGCAGATGCATATTCCCCCTCCACTCCTGTTCAGTCGTGTCACATGGTGCAGCTGATAGTCTTGAAGTGTACTTTGTAAATCCGCTAAAATGTGATGACTTCGATAATCCGCTGTCAGCCAGGTCTCTGTAATAGCAAAGATGTCAATGCTTCTCTCAATTATTAGATCACAGAGCACATGAGTTTTCTCATTAAGCGAACTGGCATTCCATAAGGCAAAAGTACACTTATCATTGTCTAGTGAAGATCCAAACGATGATGACAATGAAGGCTCAGGTCCAAGGTCTGATATCAGTGACGTTGAAGGCAAAGACGACTCCGATGAAAGGGAAGAAGGATCCAGCTCAATAGAGAGGCTTTCAGAAGTGGTATAAACCGTTGAGCTATTACCAGCAAGGTTTTGGTCCCCAAGCTTTTTAAAATTCTGATCAACTGCTCTCGGAATGACAAAATGGCGCCTCCGATTCCTTCCACCCCTGTGGCCACGTCTAGTTTTAGCTTTTCTATGGATCTTAAGATCTCTGATTCTTTCCCTCACACATGGTTCCAGATGGTACACAACATGATGGCGCAGGCTGCAAAGCTGTTCACTCGTGTATACTCTTTGAACAGGCAAGGTGGGATCTAGACTGAATGGCGTAGATGAATTTTCAACGCCAGTTGGTCCTGGGTTCATGTGAACATCTCCATACTGTGCAAGTTGAAGTTGAAGTTGGAATGTACATACAGAATTGCTGTATGTATAATTATAATCAACAAAATCATCAAAAGTATTGTCCAGTTAGTTTCCCCTTAAACGGAACGTCCAGGCTGAAAACATTTCTATTTTAATATATAGAGTAAAATTCACAGAGCAAAATGCTGAAAATTTTATCAAAATCAGATAAGTTTCATCAATGTAGCTGTTGTCGCGATGAGAACTGGTAACAGATGGACAGACAAACGGTGCACAAACAGAGGGAAAACATGATGCTTCCAGCAACTTAATTCACTGTGGTAATAACAAGAATAGTGAATATCGTATGGCCAAGAAAAATGATAAACTTACAAGCCATTTTCGGAAATGGATATTTAAGTTGTAATATATTCTATCATCAATTTTTGTATCTGAAGAAAATCTTAAAATGCCTTCTGAGGAGGGAATTTTGTTAATCTTTAATAATAGGTGAATCACCTGATTTTTATCCCTCGATCTGTTATCACTTTCTTGCCTTTACTATACTATAGGGGATGACTGATTTTACTGTGTTTATCGATTAGGCCTATTAACTGTTGATAAACTGTACTTTTTCAAATGTAAACTAATAATGTGTATGCTGCCTTTTTTCTTCTCTTATTTTTTTTTAATCTGTTATATTTTAAATTACTTTTATTAATTATATGTGATTTGTTATACGAAATTATGAAAACCCAATAAAACTTTTTAAAAAATCACTGTGGCAAAATATCCAATCACTGTTATTGCAGTAACATTTACGGTAAGACAGACAGGCATACCAACGTTCCTGATGAAAGCACTGCTTTTTAACGGATAGGATATCTCCATTTTCTCAGAAATTTATTTTATAATGGTTATGATATTTTGCATAGGGCCTATATATAGTACTCTGAATGCTTTTATTTCATCTAAAAATAAACAAAGGTCTATTTTACACCGGGATTTTACATGCTACCCCATCCTACATCGGCTACTCATATAATAATGCGATGTCATAGCAACAACGGTTACGGAATATGTTATTCTTCTTCTATGGCAGTGAGAGGGCAAATTTCCTTACAAGCAATTCGGCAAAGGCAATTTGCAAATGTTCTGCAGATAGCTTCGGTGCGGACTGTTACTTCTCGCGCCCAGCTGATAATGTACACAAACGTAGACTCTTCACTAGTCGCTTTTTAGCTAGTTTTGCGGAAATTGCCTTCGCCAGGGTGTAAAACGGAAACGCGCAACCGGCGCCGGGGAGTCGAGTGGACGGCGGGGAAAAAAGGCCGCCGAACGGAAAGTGGAAGCGGTGTTACTGAACCCTCTTGGGACCGATGTTTATTTCATTGCTCGGGATTTATTGCACCAGCCAAGCCAGCAGACCAGACATTGAAGCGGTGCTACGGAAACATAAAAAAGACCCCAAAATAATAATAAGATTGATAATGATAATAATGATAACAAAATAAGATTTTTTTCAAAAATTCAATATTTGAGTACGTCCCGGTCATTTGCGGACATTTTAATGTCCTGTAATTTAATCGTGATTTACAATTTCCACGTGTGTATTTTTTTTTATATTTGTTGCAGTTGGAAGTAGTATACACGTAAATATTGAAACGCAATCATACACATTTAAACACTGATAAGAAAAAAGACAGCGCACGGTAACCGAGATAAGATGTGTTCCGTTGGAATACTTATTTCAGATCAGTTGGGGCGGTCCAGGTCTTCTTTCAATCGCGGCGCAAGCTATTTTTTTATGATACGCTGGGTCAATGATCGTAAAAGAGTAAAAAAAACGATTAATCTTATTTGCATTTCATATAGGAGAGACTTTAGAACATCGAAGCAAATAAATTACACCATACTGTACTTGAAATGTTGATGTAATATCATTTTCCTGTATGAAATATTTTACAAATCATTTATTTGTTGTGCCCATAAAGTGATGCTCTTTGCGCCACTGTCACCATAGGCATGCATGCTATTAGCGTAATGCGCCAAAATTTTTTAGTGAGGCAAGGCATGGTGTATTGGGCAAAGTTTACAAAATGTCGAGAGTAGCAAAATGTTGACCCTCTCAACCCCGGAAGCTAATTTTGTTGATATCACCATGATGACAATGTTAAAGGTATTGTTTAACTTTGTGAGCAGCCGATTTAAAAAAATTCTCAAACCAAGATGAAACATGTGTACAAGTGCATGTGTGAGAACTAATAAACCCTGAAAACAACCATTACTGAGAATAAAAAGCTCAAACTACAAGACAAGCCCCGATTTAGTAAATAGGCGTGTTATAGACACCTAAATAGTACACCTAAGTGTATGGGATGAAATTAAGATGGTGTTTCCGGTCACTTTATATTTCAATTTTTGAAGCACTAAATAATCATTTTCGAACGCAATTTTTTTCTGGGCTTCATTTTTGGAACATATCACAGACACAGGTGACAAGGGTAACCTAGCTCAGATTTTTTTAAAAGTCAAACCAATGTTAACCAATCACTTTAAGAAAGAAACATTATATTTCGACGCTATTCCCTTTTCCATTTCATTTCCTTTGATCCTGTTTCTTGTTTGTTTAACTTCAGGGGCGGATCCAGGATTTTCCAAAGGAGAAGGGGCAAATTCTGTACCCGATTTTTTTTTGAAATAATAAAAAAAGGCCTTCAATTTCTATAGAGGGGACACACCTTTATTTTAATGGCATTTTTACATTACAAATTTTAGATTTTGCTTCTCAAGGGGGGGGGGGCAAGCATGGGGGACGTGATGGATCCGCGCCTGTTTACCTTGGTGATGGAATTGTGTTTTCCCCTTTCTAGGGCCGGAATTTCCCCGATGTACATGTCAGTGACTGTCACCAGACAAATATAACTATTAAACAGTTTTATGAAACACACACCTTGTTCTTTAAACAAGTTTTATGGCTTGATGCAATATTTCATGATTTGTATTACACTACCTGTTCACATCATAAACATGGTGAATCCCCAAGGGTCAAGGTAATAATATATCTGTAAAGCACTTAGACACGTCGTTCTGATGTAATAAGCGCTATATAAAAGCGGATAATTATTATTACTAAGACTGTGTAGGAGTAATCGCGAGGATTTCCTCCAGTGTTCAAAGATAAATCAACATGGAGAATGCCGACAAAGCTTTGAGAACTAAGATGATTCAAGCAAACGAGGAAATACCCTTTGACGATATTCTCATCGAGTATGGTGAATTTGGGCGTTACCAAAAATGGATCTACAGTCTTTTGTGTCTTTTCATATTGGTAACACCGGCGCAGGCTCTCATTATGGGATTCCTATCCGAGGATGTAGACCACTGGTGCAAGGTAAGTATAGCTCACACAAGTTCATGTCTATGAAAGATAGACGTCCATGGTTTCCTGGAAAAAGTGAGGGTGTCTGAAATTATTGAAGGGAGTTAACAAGATATCGTGGCGAAACGAGAATATTAATGGATAATATCAAGACCGTCCGCCATTATCATGATTATCAACGCTAGTATTGCAATCGTGATTATAGCTACTTATCTATACAGAGGCATATAATAACTTCCCAACACTCTTAGAAAAAAAATATTCTAGGGTTCTATTGACCCGTATTTGAAGCCTTTAAAGTGTCTTACTTATAGCAAATAGGTGTATTTACATAAACGGTGACAATAAGCCAAGCATTGACTATTTTTAAAGAATGTTGTTTTCTTCGTACACAGAAGAAATGCACATAGCTAAAAGGAAGGGAAAGTTGAATATCCATGAAAGAAAATGGAAATGTATTATGCCACTATTTACTTCGAATCAATGCTAAAAAAAAAGTGGCGATTTTTTTCTTCTTTTTTTGTAGGTCTATACTTCATTTTTTCTATACTTACATGTACCTTTTAAACAATAACTGTACATAACAAACCTATACTTACTTTGTTATATGCATTACTATGTGTAAACACAAAAAGTATGAATAGTCGATTTGACAGTCTCATAGGCTCAATACACCAACCTAGAAATGTTCTTTCCGATGAAGTTTTTTTCTTGATTCGTGTTCCTAAGGGGTCCTAGAACAAATTCAGCTTGGTTGCCAAAAGATGCCGTTTGGGCAATTTTGCTAATTTGCATAAATCCAAAATGGCCGCCAGATGCCATCTTGAAAACCTAACTTTTGAACCCCTGTCCACAAAATGATGAGTAATGACTCGTTTTAGGGGTTTAGAGATGTGTAGAACTGATTTCTGTAATAATTTTTGCAATATAAGGTCATCTTCAGGTCAAATCCAAGATGGCCGCCATATGCAATCTTGAAAAATTGACTTTTGTTCCCCTTGCCCAAGAATGACGAGTAATACCTCTACTTAGGGGTTTTGGGGTGTGCAGAATCCATTTCTGCTTTCTATTTTGCAATATAATGTCATCTTCAGGTCAAATCCAAGATGGCCGCCATATGACACCATCTTGAAATATCAATTTTTGAACTCTTTGCCCCAGAATCATGCATAATAACTCTATTCATGAGTCATTAGGTATGTTGATTCAATTCATGTAGTTATTTTGCACAAAGGATAATCTTCAGATAAAATCCAAGATGGCCGCCAACCGCCATCTTGAAAAATTACTGTCTGAGGCTTATGGTCTGGTCGGCTCCGAGCGGGTAAAATCTTTATATCAGTTTCTGCCGTCACCTCCATAAAGTCAGCTTCTCCCGCTTTTCAGCTCATTACTATAAACAACCATAATTTGGGGGCAAACAGGTTCCTAATTTTAAAAGAGGAAGGTATGGAATTCGTGTCATATTAAATAAAAAAGTACAATATTTTTTTTATCAAATTGTATTAAACTTCATGTCATTTCCCTGTATACATTGATCTCCTGTCCTGCGCCCTCAGTTTGAAATTTTGAATGACACTTAAGTTTCTTTATATTCAAAATGAAGCGCTTCAGGATAAGTCAAAAAAATTAATTATCCTTTATTATATAGATAGATAGTTTCAAGAAGTTTCAACTTTATGCGCACCATTTTCTTTGTAGTGAAGTTCAATAATCTTAGAAAATCAATTAAATTAGAGACGATTGGGTATTAGAGATATCTACATTTGATGAAACGTCCGCCCTTTGAAATTTAGAGTTTCATTGCTCTGCGCAGGGAGGAATATCTTCCTCTACCAATCTTCTCCTCTGTTTTGCGAGTTAAAAATATGCACTGATGCTGAATTGTTTTTAATCAAATCTGATCTTTCCAAAGAAAGTTTCAATATATCTTTGAGAATACCCTTTTCTCGGGACCCTTTTTATGGCAAGAAAAATTGATAAAACACTTTAGCTTCCGCGCTTCGCGCGGAGTTATTATCATTTTAATTTCCTCCATTGTATACCTCTTTTGTGCCTTCACAATCACTTTTGAAAACAAGGTTCAAAATCGCATTATAGTCAACCGAATTGGAGGTACTAGAGACAAGAGAAACGGCTCCTTTTCATTTTAATTTATGAAACACTAAAAGCTTCGCGCTTCGCGCGGGAGGGGGAAGCTCCCCCTCCCTGCACCCACCCCCTAGGGAGCGCGCTTCGCGCGCTCTGTAAGTGTTGGCACGCTTCGCGTGCATTTACCGCCCCCTCCAAAATGAAATCCTGGCTACGCGGTTGCTGTCGATATATAGAGAGCCGAATGGGAGTCTATAGATTGCGGCCGTTTCGGGTTCAATACTTCACGGCAATGCGATCTCGGGAAAAGAGCTGTCGGCATCCCTTGGAACTATACAGACAACGATCAAACGGAGAAGGTTTACTCATCTTGTACCCGTTACAACACCCATGGCGTCGAGTTCAGCCCAGACCTTGATCTTGATGGATATCCCGTGATGCCTTGCGACTCAGGCTGGAAGTATGGTGAAGTAGAATCGGGAGGAACAACTCTGATTAAAGATGTAAGTGGTAATAACGTATAAATAACGCAATGTTTGGCGGTGGTCATACTAAAGGACCGCGAGCGAGCAAGGAGCGTGATCCCACATACTATCATGACTATACAAGACGAGTATGAACCTAGTCAGTTGCAATAGGTGTGCCAGGGAAGTTGACATGTGTGAGCTGCGGGCCCAAAACTTTTCTTCAAATTTAATTCTTTTATTGAGACATCCATGGCCGTCAGCGCAGGAGATTATCTTTTGTGTTTAGGGGGGGGGGGGGGGGGCGCAACAATAGAAAGTTCCCCTAGGAACAAAAGATAATCCTTTGCGCTGACACCCACGGTGACATCGCATATTGTATTCCTCATAATTATTTTGGAATACCAGCATGTATAGTTGCAGAAAGCTAGGTTTTTGTTTTATTTTGTCTTATCAAATATTTTGTCAAATCTCAAATTTGAAGCAGTATTTGGAGTGTGTCTTCAAGTTCTAAATAACCGTCAGTGTGGTCCCACATATAGCAGTCTGTGTATGGGATTGCTTACAGTACTTGTGCATGCAGACTGAAGCTCTATAGGTATTATAAATCTATTTTAACCTTGAACTGAGCTGGATTTGGATACGAAATATATTCTTCATTGCTGATGGTGATGTATTTTATATGACTATGCATTCTTACTAATGTTAATCCTGACTTTCCGAACAGGTCTTCTATTATTTCATGCATTTGCGATTACAGTGTCAGCATGGATCAGCATTTTGTATCGTACACCTGACTCTCTGCAAAAAAAGGCATTGACGGTCCAACCATGCATGTTTTGTTTCCATACCATAGACCAAGGGTTTTCCAAAACAAGATCTCCACGCTGACCTTCCGTTCAACATCGTTCGGTCATCTTGTTCTCCTGATCCTCAGTGGTCAATTGGAAATGAATCCAGGCCCTTGAGTGCAGAAATATCCATGTGCGATGTGTAGTAATGATGTTCAACAAAATGACCATGCAATATTATGTGATAACATCAATCACTTGTGTCGTATTTAGTGCGTAGGTATCTCTTTGCAGTCATATCAACACCTCGCAAATACATCAAGAGCTTTGCCAGAACTGTATAACATGTGCTTCTACCAATGTCGCAGTAAGCACATCGCTGGATACATCTGATCTCTCAAATGAAAATGTCTTCTCTCCATTGCATGATCTTCACACAAGCATGTCCTTCAAGGATCATGTCTCAAATAAATCACGATGTGTGAGATATCAGCTTCGCGACCTCAGCTCTGTCCTTAAGTTCCAGAACCGAGACGCAACTGAACAACTATAGCTCACCATCTCTTTTCGTCTTGATTTCTGCAAATCCCTCTTTCTAATACTTTCCCAACAACAGATATCAGAACTTCAATGCCTTCAGAATTCTGCAGCTAGACTGGTGACCCTCACCATGGAAGCATGTCACATAACCCCTGTTCTGCAGTCCGTTCGCTGGTTACCAATCGATAAACGCATCATCTTCAAGCCATGTTGCTGACTTACCACACAGCCCACCAGCTCATCACCAATCTATCTGCAAAACTCAATACAGGCCTACAAACCCTCTCGTGTACTACAATCATCATACTCTTCTCTACTCAAAGTTCCTAGATCCAAGCATTCTTTGGGTGACCATAGCTTTTCCTATGCAGTCCCTTCTCTATGGAACAGTCTTTCTCTTCCTCTCCGCCAGGCTTCACCTGCCTCTTCTTTAAAATGATTAATTTAAACACATCTATTCACCTTGTAATATAATTCTTCACTTGTATTAACTGTATTATCTTTATCAAATGTGATTTATTCATTTAAGTCAGTCAAATTGATAACACTGAATTGGCCTATATCATAATCAAAGATATTTATGTTATATTAATCAATCATTATTATTATTTTCTTATCATTTGATTGAACAAGAAATGTTTCTGTAAATCAAACTAAGTCATGTCTGTCTAAAATTTCCACAACTTTTTTAGCTCTGTATCATTAAGCTTGAAGGTTTGTACTTAAACATAAAATGTAAGAAATTTGTATTTATGTCCTTATCATTTTTTTGTACGTAGCGTCATGCCTGACGAGTGTGTGCATTTTTAAAGAATCCACCATTATTGTTAGAGTAGTAGTTGCAGTACAGCTGCTGGGAAACCTACCGAAGATTCAGGAATCATGTGGCTGAGCTTGTCCACATGGCTCGTTCTGACCAGGTACACAACAGTGTTGGAACCGTCTTGTTGAAAAATCCCAAACATCAAAAGCTGCCGCTCTGAATTCATTTGAATACTATCTCTATGTACAACTACCAAAATCATTGCTACAGTTAAAGAAAAGACAGAGGCCCTAAATGACCACTTTCGGTCGGCGTTCACTCTGGGAGGTTTCTAAACAATGTTATTCAAAGAAAACTCTAGATTCCCATTAATTGCACACTTACATTTCCATAGAATTGGTGAGGAAAAACAGGTCAGTTGAATCACTCCAAGGAATGTAGCCCAGATAAAATCCCATCAAGACTCCTGAAACTTCTATCTCAAGATCTACAACGGTGGTGTTACCTCACTGTAATGTAGTCAAGCGCCTGTTGCCCCAGTACACAAGTCAAGTGACAAGAGTGAACCTTCACGGTATCGCCCTATTTCACTCTCAAGTATATGCTGTTAAGTCCTGGGGCATGTTGTCCTTTCTCATGTCTCAAGAAACTGTGCATCTGATAAAATCGATCCTCACAATTGCACAGGCACACATGCACAGCTTCTATTCCGAAAAGGACTCTCCCTGGTCACCCGATCCACGTCAGCAATTAATGACTGGATTTCCGTCATCCAGAAGCGAGGACAAGTTGATGCTGTCTTCTTGGATTTCCAGACGGCTTTGAGAGGGTACCTCACCAACTGTACATTAAAACCTCGTGTATAACGGCATCACAGATGATACGTACGCCCAAGTCATGGATCTGCTCAAGTGGATCATGACTTTCCTTACTGTCAGACTACAAGCTGTGGTAGTTGATGGAAGTCACAGAGACAAATTGGCACTTATAGAGTGCAGCAAAGCTCTGTGTTTGGCCCGACTCTCTTTCTATCATCCATTAACGACATCTAAGATATCAAATAAAGTCATGTACGAGGTTTGCTGATGACTGTGTTATTTATGGAGAGATTTCCAAAAGTACAGACCTTCACATTCGTCACCAGTATCTCCAGGAACTATCCAATCGGTATTTAATCTGGTTGGTGAATTTAGTATGAAGAAGTGTGCAGTTTTATCAATAACCCGAAAATGTGTGCGTATTTTCTATTACCACTCTCTCTGTTATGATCTTATACCATGAGTAAGTAAATACAAATACCGAGTTGTGACAATTACTGCTGATTTACGTTGGAATAAAGATTGCCAATAAGCATTGCCAGAACATCAGACACAAATCAGGTCACACTTTAAGACTTATCCGAAGGACCCTGTCACCACCAAACAGGTGAAAGCCAGAGCCTACACTTCAGCGGTCCGTCCAGAACTGGAATATGCATCAGAGGCATGGAGCCTGCATACAGCTACAATTGTAAGCTCAACTGAAAAAGTGCAAAGATCAGCTGCTCGCTTTGTACATGGTGACCACATGACCTCAACAAAATCATAAGCCCTAGTTTGTACACTCGGATTGGATAGTCTCTATACACGCCGTCTCCTTGCCCGGAGTACCCTCTTCCATCTAGATGCTGCAACTTTTCCTCCTACCGTTGGTCCATTGTCAATGGAATTTGCCTACCAGGAACTGTTGTAATAGGAACAAACCCAACTGTCTTTAGGAAGGCCACTCATCCGTCCAATGCAGCCTCCTGCTGGGTCTCATATGTCATAAACCAAAAGGCATTTTTGTTTTACCTGGGCACACATACCTTTTTCTGTATGTAAGTGATATTTCAAATTACTTCACCGTGACACCATGAAACATAGAATGATTTCATCCCGGGATAGCTTTGAAGCTGCTGAAAGGGATTATTCTTCATGGTGTACCACTCATTGGTGTTGAACTATTATATTTTTTACCCCCGATTAAAATGGCCGTTGTGGTCCTCATCTATGTACACCACACCACTGTTTCTGCTGTGTGTATATTGTAGAGAGGGGGGAGGAAGTGGAACTGTCTAGAGACCATTACCAATCTGAATTCCTATTATTCTGTGTAAGATGTCTCTTTGTCTCTCTGTTTTGTCAAAAGTTCGACGCAGTATGTGGCCAGTACTACTTCGTGTCTCTGGCACAGACTCTGTACTTCGTCGGTACCGGTTTCGGATCGATTTTCATTGGAGTTCTCTCTGACCGGTAAGAGCTATATAATTCTTCTTACTCTTTAATACTTCCATCTACTCAACTGAGTCCCTTGGTGGCTCTAAACTCAGTCAAAGGATCACAACGGTCTATTCCAGTTGGGACGCTGATATAGGGAAGCTATCTTTGGTCAAGTTAATTTAAATGAACTGTCTCTAAATCTCCTAAACCAATGGCAATTTCCTCAACTGATTGATGCCTCTTTCAGCCTGTCGTGCGACCAAAGGCAAGTGTTCCCAGATCAATTATGAAAAGGGCTTTACCTTTTAAATACTATATGTTCTGCAGTTATGCGAGGGAAACAGAGAAAGCCACACTACGGAAAATATATGGTGTAAAATATCTGGTAGAAGGCACGTAAGTGAGCTCTTACTCATGGTTGAGCTTACGGACGAAACTGTTGTGGAAGTGGTAATCTGGTAATGGGAAGTGGTTGAGATGGACGGGCAACGTGATGAGGATGGAAGGTGATGAACCTTAGAAAGTGCATCTGGAAGTGGGTGGCACAAGAGGACAGGGAAAACCTGAGACTTTCTTGGAAGATATGGTAAAAAGCAGTGACAGGTTGGTTTGAACGAGGGGATGCTCAAAACAGAAGGGAGTGGCGGGAGAGATTGTCACCCTGGTGCGATAAGCGTTTTCATTTCTTGAGAAGGAAAATTCCTGTAATAAGATAATCATCACGATGAGTCTTCCGTTTGATTTTGTTCTCAGATTTGGCCGGCGCACAGTTGCTTTCCTGTGCCTCGTTTCAACTATCTTGTCCGGAGTGGGGCTGGCATTCTCTCCGAACATAATCATGTTCCTAGTCCTGCGATGTGTTGTTGGAGTGACAAATTCCGGTATATTGTATTCAACAGTTGTACATGGTAAGGTATTTAACAATTTTATATCCTCGGCCTTCCCGCTTGGCATCATTTAGCAGAGCTATCTCACAAGTTATTTGTCTTTCGTTACATGAAATGATACCTCCGCCGATTTTTTTTTATAACTATTTACTTATTCATGTCCGATAAAGAACACAATGATGACTTTGTTTTTGATTGACGAATCCCTACATACGGTGTTTCCAAGAAAAATGCAGTCTTCATGCAGTATATCCCGTATCTCAAATCCCAGCTTTTACTTTAACTACGGTCTAATATAATTCTGTGCTAAAGAAATTGTAATAAGTTATGAGTCAAAACTTTCTTTTTTGTGTGTGTTCATTTACTTTAATGCTTCCCAGGTTTAATGGTGAAGAAAAATGTTAAATTTATAATTTCTTTGATTTTGAATGTCACATTATGGCCTCCCATTGTTAGCCCCAAACTTTTAACCAGAGTATATAATACAGGCCTACATGACTGTATAACGTCAAACTTTCGTCTTTTTAAAACAGCCAATGAAATAGTTGGACCATCCAAACGAAACTGGGCGGGAAACGTCGTATGGTGTTTCTTTGCGATAGGAATCATGGGCCTAGCATTGCTGGCTTACCTTATCAGAAATTGGCGCTATCTTCAACTGACCGTGTCTGTTATTCCAGTCCTGCTTCTGATCACGTGGTTGTAAGTAAATTTCATAGCAACTCATATTAATATACATTGTACAACGCCTACTTAGCTTGTTGTACGCGAGCAAATGGGAGGCTCAATGTCACACATTCGTACCGTTGCACACAAGACGTACCATCAAAAATGTACCGTCCAAAATGTACCATTGCACGGCTTTAGGAGGTGACGTCACAATGCGATTTCATTGAATAAGGTGACAATGCGCGTACAGCCCGCTGGCTAAATGCGCAATGCTGTCCAAGATCATGTGCGCTTGTGGGCCCGGCTTGTGGGATTTTGCTTTTCGCTTTCGATATTTTTGCTCCCTTTCCATAGATTACTGCAGGGAAAAACTATTTTTTTCATATTTTCGCTAGACATTTCCGAGGCGTTGTACAACACAAATAGCGAATATTCTTATTCGTGCAATGGTGCGAGATTTCGCATTCGATGAAAGAAAGAAACACTCTATTCAACTCGGCTAACGCCTCGTTGAATAGAGCAACTTTTTCTTCACCTCATGCGAAATCTCGCACCATCGCACTCATGCCTATTCGCTATTTGTATAACATTGCTAGGTTTACCACTGATCGAAGATGGTATGATGGGGTGTCCAAACTTCGCGCACTTTTCAAAAATATTCATCAGGCTTAATTTTGTCCACAAATTATTCATAATTTATACAAAACCAATTCAAGAAATAGTTACCACATTGACGGCAAGATTGTAAACTATAAAATCATGGACGAAAATGTAAAGTAGGTCACGGGGTTTCGCCGGTATCGCGATCTCAAAATTCTATTCCGATCGGCGAATGCGGGCTGTGCTGGAAAACCGTTCAGAAAAAGTGTGACCTAACTTCGCGCACCAAAGCTTTTGTGGAGATTCAAACAAAGACTCAAGCTCAAAAAAAGAAATATTTATATCAGATTGATGGCAAAATGCTATGGAATCGGTTAGTACCACATTTAACTCACATTTTTTATGATTTCTGCTTGTAAAATGGTGATATCGTGATGCTTGTTGCTTTCTTCAAAACGGGCGCTACTGGTGACAAATTTGCCGATCTTTTGCCAATATTTTCATGACTACTGGACTAATCCTAAAGAAACTTTCAGCGAAGGGTAATTTTAGGTCGCTTTTCACATTGATGATGTCAGATTTTAAGGATATTGGCTAGTTTTGGAGATAATGACCGTCCGCGAAGTTTGGACACGCGCGAAGTTTGGACTCACTGCCATACTTTAAGAGCAAATTCTGTTCACGAAATTGAATAAAAGGTGGTTGTTTTATGGTACAACATTTTACTTTTATGTTTTTAATTCGTAAAAGAAAACTTAAAATGTTATTGCTAAAGTAGGAGTTCTTTCAGCGAAACGTGTACTTTAATCAGTTTATTGCAAAACTATGGCGACATCTACCTTTTTGCGTATTAGTTGGTAAAACGTGTGAAAACGTACATGGAAAGCGATTAAATTTCAGGATCGCACTATTTTGGGGAAAAGTGTTGGCACCGAGATATTAATGTCAGTGACAGTTTCTTAAAATGAATAACAATTATACTTTGCCACAGTACACCTTACTGTCTTCAGTTCAAATGCCCACATTTGAAAATTGACCCACTGACCACTGTAACTCAGCAATTACTGTACAAAATCTGTTTGAAATACAAAAGTTAGAAGTCAAGGGGTTAAGACCAATTGTTTTCATCTGCCTCGCTTTAACTGGTGAATTTACGCAAGTCGAATAGCAAAACTATAGGCCATACAAATCTATTCGACTGAGGCGAAATTCGTTTTAACAGACACAAATAACGCGTTTTGTATATTCTATTGTCATGATTGTGGAAAAGGAATATTTCGAGTGAGGCGATTAAAAGTCGACTTATAACCGTATTTTCCCAGTCCCGGGCGCGTATCCAGCATCAGGTGGTTGTTTCATGAAAGTTGTCGGTGCTGACAATTTTAGTGAAATCCTTGGTTTTGATTGGCTGAAAGGCATTGGCCTCTGATACTGTCATTGGTAACTTTCGAAGAAAGACAACTTGTCAATGCTGACAACTTTCATGAAACGGTCCCCAGATCCTATACAAAATATTTCATGGGCCGAATTGTTTGGGAACAATATTTATTATGCTTGCGCATAGGCCCATGCTGGGTAAACACGTGAGTCTCACACTTCTTTAATGAGTTTTACTTTCCTCCCGCGAAGGACAATACCAGAATCTCCCAGATGGTTGCTCATGAGAGGACGCAAAAAAGAGGCGGAAGATATCATAAAAAGACTGGCAAGATGGAACAAAGTGGAGATTAAAGAGTCGTTCAATATGGACAAGGTGGCTGCAAAATCGGTAAGGCAATACTCGACGTTTCATGCCTGCAATCCTTCTCAAATTACTTCGGCATTCCACTGTTTTCTGTTCAGTTCTTGTAAGGTCAGGTACTCGTTTCATTAAGAACTTGCAACTGTTGTAACTTTGCCATAATGGCAGCTACCATTGCAACATGACTCAGCAGCCAATCAGAATCAAGGTTACCATGGTAGTTGCCATAATTTCAAAGTTACAACAGCATGAACAGTTGAAAGTCCTTTACGGAACGGGCCCCTGAAATTCTAATCTTGGAATCATAAGATAACATGTAGATGTCTCAAGATAATTTTAAGCAGGATTAAGGAATACACGTTAATTGAATTTTCTGACAAGTGTATAGACTGCATGCAATGGCTTCAGCCTCCAACGAAGTAGCTTCAATGCATAAAGATCTATAGGCCAGAGCGGTGCAGGTAACTCCTTGGCTGGCCGATTTGGCTAGCAGTGCAGGTTCAGTCTATCAACTGATTTCCTCTATCCATTCATAACTTTCTGGGAATGATAGCTGAAATAGTCTTCATCATTAAAACATGACGAATACACACACACACATATATATGGGTGTGTGTGTGCGTGTATAAATTATGTGTGTGAGGGTGTATACAACGCGAACAAAATCATCACATTTAGCGGCTTCAAATAATTTTAGCAAAGAGTTAGATCATGGTCTAAATAAAGCGCACTTCAGAATATACTCTGGCCTGTATTCTGAAGTCAGGTTTAACTTAGACCTTCATGAACATGGTCTAACTCTGCTAAAATTGTTGGCAGCCAAACGTGTCAACATTTGTATTAAGTTGTTTGTTTCTTTTATTTACTGTGCTCTTTCTTGATTCTTCATTGGTGAAGACACAATCATCTATTCATACTTCCTAGGCAATTATGAATGATTTGAGAATCAAATGAACTTAAGTATGATATCTCTACTATTAGTGGTAACAATTGGCTATCCATACTCAAACCACAACTTTAACCCTGAGTTTAAGTTAAACCCGACTTCAGAATACGGGACTCTGAGTTTACATGTATGTGACGGACGGTTTATTATTAGGCCCTATCTTTTTTTTTGTAGGATGAAGGAGGCGGTCTGAAGCGAGATCTCGTTGAGTTGTTCCGCCATCCCAAATTACGATGCTATACGGTCAATATGATGTGGCAATTGTAAGCATGTCAAACCCTTGAAATATTTCTTGTTCCAGTGTTTTACTGTATTTGTTGCACAATGTACGAGGTCATACGTGATGTCATCAAGTGACTCACACTCGAAGCTGCGCATGCGCAATGTGCAGGAGGATCAACACATTTGTGTGGGGATGGAGTAGATTAGTAGTTTTCTGGTATTACTTCTGAATGGCAGTCAAATTACTATTGAATTACCGAGGGTGATGGGTGCCATTGTCCTCACCCCTCACAACATGAATTTTCAAAGATGAAAATTTAGTGTATTGATTATATTGCTCATCATTTCCGTTGAAAACATACCTCAATAAATTTATATCTGTAAAGGAAATTGGTCTTACCATGTAGGCGATTCGACTTATTTTCAATCAATTCTATTCTAAATTTATATCAATATAGAATATGTGTAAAGTGAAAAGTATCAACTTACCTGTTGTGATGTTGCCATGTGTGCTTTTCGTATGATGGTGAATTTCTCAATCTTTTTTACGAAATGGTCTATATGTTTTCATACACCAAAAGAAAAAAAAAAATATCCAGAATGTGTGCCTGTACATGTTTTGGATTGTTTTGGTTTTAGCCTGTTTGCCGAAGTAAGTTTAATACTTCCAATCGATTACTAGCACTTATAAATTTACCAACGAAATTTACATCAATATAGTGATAAAAAAGTACCAAGTTATTTTTGTAATGTTGCCATGTATGGGTTTCGACTTATGGTGAATTTCTCAACCATTTTGTATTGAATGGACAACATTTTTTTCATTCATTAAAGTACATAATGATTCAAAATATGTAATGGCTGAAGAAATACTTACAATCGATTGCTGAAATTCACTCTTGAGAAAATAACTTTCATGATTAATGGCTTACTATTTGATTTCCAGCAATCGATTGCTGCCAAGTTCACCATTATGTACACTCTTTGCATTCTGGACGGCTTGATGCCTGATTTATTTTTTGCCTTTTGTGATATTGCAATCTTTTAAATTAATACATAACAAAATTTAACATTACAACACAGGTAAAGTCAGTCGAACTTGTGCAACCGATTACAGGTAGTTACATGTACTTTGCTTTGTTTATAATAATGGATACTAAATTTAAGAAAAAAAAAAATCAATGTTAAAGTGTCAGTGACCTTACTCATGATATTTTTGTGTACGTAATCGTTGAATGATCTATGTAGCTATACTTGTTAGGTACTGTATATAGCTAATTATTGTAATGTTGTAGGAAAAAAACAATTTGTCTAATTTATTTTCAATATACGAAAGAACCTTTAAATACTTTTTGCTGTCAATATTCTTGCATGTACATGCTCAGTGGTATTTATTTTAAATCACTTTAGTATATAACTGTCTCTGTATCCATTTTTCTCAAAGGCATTGTACTAGCCTTGCCTCGCACCACATGTTTGCTTAATTTCGTTAATTGTAATCCAACAAGAAATACTCTTTAATACCTGTACTGAATTTAATCGATCTGTTACCCGCAATTTTACACTGCATGTATTCCGATTTTTACTATTCTTTTTAATTTATGTTTGGTTCTTTGACTAAGGTTTATCGATAGATTTTTATAGAATTATTTAGACAGGTTTCATTTCTTTATTCACTTTTGTGATTACAACAATTCTGGTTCTACTTTCTGTTAACGTTAAGGTGGCCAGATGCTCGCAGGTTAGGACTTCATTGACCTCCCGTATGATTTGCTATCATCATCATCATCATCATCATCACCACCATCATCATCATCATCATCATCACCACCACCATCATCATCATCATCATCATACTGTTCCGGCACAGAAAATTTACATACAAATCAGTTATCATATCTTCGATCTTAAAATCTTGGTAATATCGTTTTTTCTTCACGAGTAATGACATAGACATTTTTTCTATTTTCAATACAAACAATGCATCATGTAATAAATATTACTCAACTGAAGATTTTACTTCTAAATTTAGAGACACAGAACACAAATTCAGTTTGCTTCACGTTAATGCCAGAAGTTTGAACAAAAACTTTGAATCATTGGAATCATTACTCTTTACTCTAAATAATTTCAAATTCTCCATTATCGGTGTCACGGAAACATGGCTTCATAATAATTCACCTAACATATTCAACTTGCAAAACTATAATCTTATAAGGCGAGATCGTGAAGATCAAAGAGGAGGTGGTGTAGCATTTTACATCAATGAACATTTGCAGTTTAAAATAAGAAAAGAAATATCATTAAAACAAAGTGAAACTCTATTCTTAGAAATCATGAAGCCGAAAGGCAAAAATATAATTATTGGATTAGTTTACAGACCCCCTCATGGCAATACAAATTTATTTTGCGAAGAGCTTGAAATATGCCTTCATACCATAACAAAAGAAGATAAACAAATATATCTAATGGGTGATTTTAACATTGACCTGTTATCCCAAAATAATGACAACGATTTATTCCTACATACTATGCATTCATTTGGTTATTATCCCCACATAGATCAACCGACCAGAATTGATAGCCATTCATCAACACTTATCGACAACATATTTTCAAACATACTAAACAGAGATACTTCCAGCGGACTAATAATATCTGATATAGCTGATCATTTACCGGTTTTCTTATTATGTGATAATGATATTTCAAAAGAAAATTCACCTAAATCTACAATGTATAGTAAAGAATCCCCAATAAATATTGAATCGTTTAAAAGTGATCTTGCGATTGAGGAATGGTTAGATGTATTTAATGAGTCAAATTCAGATATTGCTTACACAAATTTTAACCAAAAATTGCAGAAATATTACGATAAAAATTTTCCTCTATCACCTATCAAAAAAAGAAAAGCAAAAATGCCATGGATTACTAAAGCTATTCTACGATCCATACATACCAGAAATAAACTATACAAGACATTTTTAAAGAACCCTTCTATTCAAAACAAAAATAAATATAAAACTTATAGAAATAGACTAACCAATATAATTCGGGCTTCTCGCAAATTGTTTTATTCCGAGAAACTTAACAAAGTTAAATCAAACATGAAAGCCACATGGGAGATCATCAATGATTTGATTGGCAAGAAACCCAAAGTATTACCGAAAGACAATTTCACAGTTCATGCTGCTGCAATAAATTCAGATGATGTAGCTGATACCTTTAATTCCTTTTTCGTTAACATAGGACCCTCTTTGGCAAACAACCTTGCCAGACCAAACCAAAGTTTTGCAAAATTTCTTCCCACACCCATCAATTCTTCCCTATTCTTTAACCCCACAAATGTTCAGGAAATAATTGAAATAACAAAAAATCTCAAATCCAGCAAATCAAAGGGATATGATAGAATTAGTACTTTCCTCCTTAAGCAGATCATACATTATATTGTCACTCCATTGTGTCATATTTTTAATCTGTCGATCAGCACCGGTAAATGTCCAGATCCCCTTAAAATTGCAAAGGTAAATCCTGTTTTAAAAAAAGACAATCCACATGAAATAACAAATTATAGGCCTATTTCTATTCTCCCCAGCATATCCAAAATATTAGAGAAGATTATTTACAAAAGACTTTATAAGTTCCTAGATACTTTTCAGTTTCTAAATTCAAACCAATATGGATTCAGGAAAGGGCATTCAACTGATCAGGCTTTAATACAAATATACGATAAAATTACAAATGCAATGACAAATAAAGAACACATAATAGGAGTATTCATGGACCTAAGCAAAGCATTCGACACTCTTGACCACCAGATTTTACTTAAAAAACTTGAAAATTATGGAATCCGGGGAATCACACTATCATGGTTTGAGAGTTATTTGACTGATAGAAAACAATATGTCACTCACAATAATATTTCTTCTAATTTTCAGACAATAAAATGCGGAGTTCCACAAGGATCGATCCTTGGCCCCCTACTTTTCCTTATATATATTAATGATTTGACTACTGTAACGCCTTTATTATCATTTGTATTATTTGCCGATGACACAAACATTTTTTGTTCACACACTAGCTTAGAAACTTTAGTAGATACATTTAATCGTGAATTACCTAAACTATCTTTATGGTTTAAATGTAATAGGCTATCACTTAATATAGACAAAACAAACTTTATGTATTTTAAGCATACAAGTTCACATATTACTGAGTTTCCATACGACATAAGCATAGATAATATTCCACTCAAAAGGAAAAAAGAAACAAAGTTTTTAGGTGTCACAATAGATGAAAATTTAAATTGGAATGAACATATACGTTGTATAACTACTAACATCTCCAGAAACGTAGGTGTACTTTACAAAATGAAAAACATAATTCCTCATACTACACTCGTTTTACTCTACAATTCATTGATATTGCCGTATATATCGTACTGCAATATAGTTTGGGCAACGTGTGCAAAAACTAAAATTAATACAATATATTTATTACAGAAAAAAGCAATTCGAATTTGTACTAATTCGCAATATTTATCACACACAAATCCATTATTCCATAAACTAAAGACTCTAACTATTTTTGACATAAATTCATTTCAAAGCTTACTGCTTATGTTCAAATACCTAAATAACATGCTCCCACCTTCATTTCACAATTTTTATACTATGAACACATCTATCCATTCATACCCTACGCGGAACTCTTCTAATTTCCATTTAATCAACCCCAAATTGCTTATTGCGCAGAGATCCATAAGACACCATGGTCCTGATTTGTGGAACTCTCTACCAGAATCTATAAAAAGATCCACGTCCCTTTACTCATTTAAAGCAAACGTTAAATCCATGTTGATATCAGAATATTTGAAGTAAAATTTCTGTGTCGTTGTGTCATTAAAGCATCATCACCATCATCATCCTCTCCATCACCTTCATCTTCACCATTTCACCGTCATCTTCATCCTTATCATCTCCATCTTCAATGCTCAAATTAGATTACTGCTGTTTTTCATAAAATGTACTGTGTATCGATTCTGCTGTATTAATGTATTATATTAATCAATGAGTTTTAACCTGGGGTTGTCATTTTTTCAAGCAATCTGCTTATGATGACAATCCTTCTCCTGCAAATTGTAAATGTTAACTAATTTGGTATGAGATCAATTTTGTTTGTAATGATAATTTTAGTACATTTAGTTATGATTCATGCCAAAAAAATTATCAATATACTATGTTTGTTATGTTATGGAAAATGTATTCTATACGAATGATGTAATTGCAGAAGTAAACAATAAAATCAAATCAAAATTGTTTAGTGTCCGCTCTTGCCACAGCATTTCCATTTGCCCTCCACTTGCCCGCTCTGACCGCCCAAATTCTAAAAATCCAGGGGCCTGTCCTACAAAGAGTTACGATTAATCCGATCAATCGGAACTATGGAAGGCCAGCAACGTCAACATCTAGTATGCATGTTCGTTAAAAATATTTGAACTATTATGTATATTTTTGCGATCTTTGTTTTCTTGGAAATTCACTGTGCTTCTCTATTTTACAAAGAACATTGTATATAGTAAAGATTGTGACACTATTTCCAGAGTTCAGATTGTCTGGAACAATCGGAACTCTTTATAAGGGGCCTAGGGGTTTTTCACAAAGTGATTAACCACCAATGCGCACTTCAACACGTTATCCGATTGATGAACAGCACTTAGCTGAAATTTAATTGCGAGACAATCTTAAATCTTTGTGAAACACCTCCCTGGTATTACTTTTGCGCGCCAATTTATCCTCGCAAACGTCTGATGCTTTCTGTTTCACTTTAGATTTGCAGTGTCTAGCGTGTACTATGGAATCTCTCTCGGGACGGGCTCCTTAGAGGTGAATAACTACGTGGCGTTTGCCGTCTCCGGTGCGGTCGACATCCCTGCCGCATTTTTCGGGATTTTCGCCATAGAATACTGGTCAAGGAGGCCAACGTACATGTTTCTGGTGCTCCTGTGTGGTGCCGTTCTCCTTGCGTCAGGATTCCTAAGTAAGAAGTTTTGATCTTTAGTTTTAAATTGGACAGGGGTGGAAAGGGGGGGGGGGGGGTGGCTAGGTGGGCTTCCAGAACCGTCTACAAAAACGTAAAAATACCATCTGAATGTGATTTTTATGCATGGTCAGCCTGACAGCCCCCAACCCACACTTTTGGGTCAGCCACCATCCCGGGGGGCCACTTACATTGGCGAGTGGATACCATGCGCGACCAAAAAAACACGTAAAAAGGATGTCTTTTTCACGATAGGGCACGTTACGTACGTAACGTGATAAGGGTGTCAAAAACACAATAATAATGAAAAAAGGGTATCTATTTCACTAGGAAAATTACGTGTTTAGGGTCTAATTTGAGGAGATGATAAAACAAAATTAAAATGTTTTATAAAGGATATCCTTTTTGCCCCAGCACTACGTGTTTAGAGTCCGATTTGCGCGAGGTGTAAAAGGTGGGGTCGTACTAAACCAAATAAGGTAAAGCCGACGACCGAAGAACCCGTAACAATAAAACATTCCTGTACTTGTTTAGGGGTTCATTTCAGGGAAGTTTGCCAAGAGTATCGTTTTGTTTCCAATACTTGTTAAGGGTAGGGTTTCACATGCCAATACTTGTTAAGGGGTGTATTTTCAGAATATGGAAATTACGTGTTTAGGGTGCTTTTCGATACCTCCTGGTCGCGCATGGTATCCACTTGTGAATGGAAGTGGCCCCCCCCGGGGCCACCACCCACTTCTAAAACTGTTCCGCGGCCAATGTTGGATGATATTCGTGAAGCGGTTAAACTGACAAGGCTAGACTGAATTAAACTGTCAAATACCGCTATCAATTCAGTAACTCACTGGTCCAGATCAGGCCTAGGCTAGGTAGGAAAATGTTGAGTTCATGCATTGCACTGGCTAAAATAGCCCGCGCCATGCCCGGGCTATTTTGGTGCTGTTCTTACTTAAACACGAGACCAACGCCATCGTAAAAGTAACGTAAGTTGTAGAGCGGATTTACTGTAGTTACTGAACATTTGTTTTGCGGACTGTTTTAGTGCGGGCCTGGTACGGACCAAAACTCATGAGTTTCTGAAAACGGTCTTAGGCACTTTGTCAAAATTCGGAGCCATGTCTTTCCCAGAATATTGCAAGCAGCTTTTCATTATACAAGTGATCACAATCACCAAAGACAAAAGAATGGGACAATTACGATACATTCGGGATTGCATGAATACTCAAATGAAAATGAATCCTGCTAGAACACGTGGCACCAAATTTTGACTAGTTGCCCCTAAATAAAACAAAAACAATCGACATAAAACCAAGGCCATTGCATCTTAAGACGGCTTCTCTAATCTTTCATTTATTGAATCATACAGCACCGGGAGTTTTTAAAACTGTGCTTGCTATGGTGGGGAAGTTTGCCATCGCAGCTGCATTCAACATCATCGATCTACGTGGCTGTGAAATATTGCCAACTGTTGTCAGGTAAATACACCTGGTGGGTGTTTCATAAAGCTGTTCGTAAGATACGAATGACTTTACGCGCGACTGGTGATCCTTTCTTGTGCTGTGTGATATCCCTATGTAATTTATTTAGGACCGAAGAACATGTTCCAGTCGTGCGTAAAGTTGTGCGTAACTTTACGAACAGCTTTATGAAACACCCACCTGTAATCATTTCAGTCAGAATGACGATACGGCTAGAAAAGATGTTTAAATGTTGGCTAATACCTGCAGATTACTTTGAAGGTTATTTTCTCGTATATCAGAAAAATGGATCGAGATTGTCAATGATGCAACGGCACTGCGTAAGAAAGTTAGTCACAAAGGTAAGAACGATGGTTGTGTACGAATCTTACTGCTCGTACGAAATTTGGGATTCATGGATGGCGCATACATTTTTGCGATGTTCTTACAAATTTCGTGTGAACGCCGATCATTTCGAACAAACGACGTAAGACTTTGAAAAAGGACATGATTTTTGGATTTGCCTTACTATTCGTACGTTTTTAGAGTTGATTCGTCGGCTTCCCGTAAGAAGGGACTTAATGTAATTTTTACAATTATTTTTTTTATCAAATATTGAAAGAGTATAATCGTAGGCTATTAAATAAGGCAAACATTATTTTAAAATTTCAAGAAAAACTTAGAATGTCAGAAAATTTAGGAGGGCATAACAAAAGAAAATAATCATACAAATTACACTAAGTTCCTTCTCGCGGGAAGCCGACGAATTGATGATAAGTCAAGCAAGCTTACATAACACTTTTAAACAAAAATATTTGAGTACCAATATATTCTTGAAAAGACAGGAAATTTCTTGTGAAAGTTGCTATGGAGCATATTCAGAAATGGCTTATCAATTAAATTGAAACTTTTTATTCAAACAAATAGAAAGAAGGCTTTTACCCAAATCTTTATTTCTCTATTAAAATGTATGCAATATGTCATAGTTCGTCCATGAGTTTCAGTCCAAAATATTTTTCGAGCTGTTTCTTCCGGAGGTAATTAGTGAACGCAAGTTCTTCTTTTGTTATCAACTGACAATCCCGGTCGTTTCTTGCCGAGTCTTTCACTTTATAACTCTTGATATCTACACCATCCGGGTGCCACACAGCATTGAGAATTTCTGTCTGGACACATCGGTCGGCCATTCTCTTATTCAACTCCTCGAGTTTGGCTACTTCCTCCCGCATGCGGTCTTCTCCAAATTTTTTCACCTTCCTCCAGAACGTCTCGTTAAAGAAACGATATAACTTGGTGTTCCCGTCATTCCACTTTCGTATTCTCTCTGCCGTTTCGTCAGATAGTTTATTGATGAAAGAGGTGGCACGGCCATTCACCACGAAGTAGGAGACGTCTTCAATATCCCAGCACATGAGTTCTTTAAGCAGGATCAGTGACTCGGAGAAGTACTCCATGATCATGACGAGCTCGAATTCGGAGGCCGTCCTGTGGATCATTTCCTCGATGACCTTGGGATCGGCCTTTTCGATATCATCAAGACCAAGCTCAAAGAGCATACTGTCTTTGGCGTAGCATCCGGTGCCCTCGTATCCATAACTGTTGGATCGGCCATACTGTTGCGGGTTCTCCAGGAAGGTTTCTAAGGGAACGCCGAAACGCTCGTCGTAACGGAAGTAGGTGTACAAGGATTCGAAGAGGGTGGTCGGGTCCCGGATAATAGTCACATATGTAGAGTCAGCCGGCAACAAAGAATCAAATCCTGTAGGAAGCAAGCAAAATGTGCAGAAGGGTAATAACTAATTAGGAGAGCGCTTCATCGACAGTTTTCGTCCCACAAGTTGTCCGATCGGACAGCTTTCCTTGATGGTGATGGGCTAAGAAAAATTATTCCTATGGTAACTGTCGTAAACAATATATTCCGGCAAAAGAAAAACAACATCCGACGAGACTTTATGAAACGCTCCCCTCAATAATTTATTTTTTAATGAGACATATCGTGTACAAAAAGTACGAAAATATGAAATAATTGTGATTTCATGTAACATAAGGAAACGGCAAGTGGTGTCATAACGTCATCAACCCAACTTTTGCCTATTTATGGCGGCATGCATATAACTGTTTTGCTAATAATGCTAATCTAACCTTTAAAAATAAATAAACAACTTCGTTATTTGTTATGAGATTTTGATATATTAAGCGTTTCGCCCTTCGGATTTTACTCGAGATACAATTATTTTCAGCCCTGAGTAACCATTGCAGTTAACCAGATGGGCTATAACTTGTTTTTTACTTAATGCGAAGCATGTTATGATGCTTATTGAATTTTTTTCAGGGCTTCTTCGTGAAATACTATTGCAGCACCACACTGTAAAGGCTGCGGTGTTGAAACTGACACCAATTGGTGTTAATAGAGAACCACACCTTGAGGTGTTAAAATTACACCCTAGAGATTAAACATAACACCAAAGTGTAAATGTAGCAACAAAAGGTGTTGTTATAACACCTATAAGTGTAAAACTAACACCACCACGTTAACACCGGTGTAAAATAACTGGTGTGGTCCTCCATCTCCATCCTCATCTCCATCTTCATACTAAAATATTGCATGAATTCACGTTTCGTATTTGAAAATATATGCCCATTCTGCTTTATAAATTCATTAATTAATTCAATTAGTATAAGTTTGGGATTGTCATTGTTTCAAGCAATCTGCTTATGATGATAATCCTCCTGCAAATTGTGAATATCATATAGTTAATCATTTCTGTCTGGGATTATCTTTTTAGTACTCTTTATTTATGATTCATGCCAAATATGCTAACATATTATGTTTATTATGTTATGAAAAATGTATTATACGAATGTTATGGATGCAGAAGAAAACAATAAATCAAATCAAAATCTATGTACACCGGTTAACACCACAGTTTTCTGCCGTGTAGCAGCATGAAGGGCTCCAAAGCTCAGAACTTTTGCAAACTTCTACAAAATTACCCAATACCTTTACGTATATCAATATCAACAGAATATATTTTTGTATCATTATACACATGTCGTGTTATATGCCTTGTCCGGATGATACGATTCTTAATCAAAAGCTTTTTTTTGTTGGGGGGGGGGGTCTTCAATCTTTCTGATTATTTGTTTTCTTTCTCTGATATCCGTTCTCCATATCTTTCCTCATTTCTATTCAATAATACTATACTACCTACTCAATTTTCCTCACATGGATTAGGAAAAAAATCGTTAAAATAATGGCCTAACAGAAAAATAAATACCTCTAAATGTCCGTTCTCCATATCTTACCTCTTCCCCTTTTCTTTTCACTATTACTATATTACCTACTCAATTTTCCTCTCATTTATCAGAAGAAAAAAATCTTCGTTAAAATAATGGTATGTAACAGGTCAAAATGAACTGTTTATTGAAAATTCATATATTTTCATTACTCTTAATAATTCGTCTGTAAGTAATAGATGCCTTTAGAGGAAGTGCACAAGAAGTAGTAAAAAAATAGAAATGTTAAACAATCTTCATGCTTTTTAGGAAGTATGATTCACACTCTTTCTGGGTAAGAGTGATGCTGAATGGTCTTTGGGTCAAAACATCACATTCCAGAGCTATGAGCTTGTATTATGGTCAAGGCTTATGGAGAGTGATGACTGCATAAAAGGGAGAGAGGAGTTTGCTCCAATTCACTCCTGCACTGCACCCCATTCATGGGGCAGGCAGAGAGGCTTCTTCATTTTCGGGTCAGAATTATAGGTATTTGACATGACATTCGTGTAGCGGGTGAGGTGTTTCAGAGAGGAAATAATATGGTCCTCTAGGCCAGATTGCCAGGGTTTTTTTTTTAATTTCTTTATCTTTTGTTCCTGTACTTGGAAATTGTGGAATTTTGTATATAACGACTCATCGATATTAAACGAACCGAAACACAAGGAATGGTGTCGTGTGTCATCTTTCTGCATCAGTTTCCGCGTGTTACAAAGTGGCGTTGTCAGCAGGATCGATGTTCGTCGTTGGATACAACCAAGTTCAAACCCTGACAATCTGAGGAGCTCATCCGTCTGTTTGGACATCTTGTATGTGTAAATATGAACGTAGCGTTAAGTTTAGGATGTATTTGTGTGTGTGCGAAGTGTGAATGTTGTAGCCAAAATGTAGTTTGGTTTAAAATAATGTGGGGCTTCAAGTGTATTTGATAGGGATTAGTAGTGGAAAGGTATTTTATGAGATACCCTGTAAGAGTTTTCAGATGAAATGGCTTTGGTCAAGGGAATACTGAGTACTGTTCAAGGTTCATTTTGTGTTGTCATGGTAATGCTGTGTTTTGGAACAGTCCATGCCCCCTTTCTTATGTAATTTTGGCTGGTTGGATGGGAACCACACATTGGGGTGTAGGAGGCCAGAGACACCAGTATTTTATATGTTGATAGGAGGAAGAACAGTATGTGCAGAGTAAGCTCTGGGTTTGGCATACATGCAACTAATGAATAGTTGAGGCGTTTCTTTGTCTGATACTTGAAGTTTGTTAACTCTTTAATTTTTGTTTTGGGTCTTGATTAATATTTGGTTTAATTAAGCTACGGCGTGAATTAATGTTAATTGCTTGATCCAGAATGTGTATTTGATAGTTTTATAGGGCTACTTTGGAAAAAGTAGGGGAGCCCACATGTTGATGAAAGTGTTTTACTTTTATGTGTCTGTGTGTTATAATGGTTATCATATTGTAATATGCTGATCTTTCTGATTTGTAACTGGGATTTGGCTAGGAGTACTGCTAGGTTTAGTCAGGATAAAGTATCAATGTTAATTTCGAGAACCTCAATCTGAGACCGGGATTGCATTAGAGGGATACTGGAGTGACTATTGGGGCAGTAAGGTTTTTCTCTTTACCTTTGTTTTTCTGTTAACCTTCGAGGCCGGAAAGGATGCAGTGGTAGTTGAGAAAATTAGTCATAAGTTATGAGATATTTCGGTATGTTATATTGGTGAACCATTGTTCCATTGGAAATTGCTAAGATTTGGGAAAACATTTAGTAATTGTTATTTGTTTATTGTCTTGTAATTCTTTAACAGTTTGAATCAGCTTGAAGTATAAGTAGGTATATTTTGGGAGGTTTAAGGATGACATTGTAGTGATTGATTTACTGGCTATAATTATATAATGGTCTGTTATTCGTTGAGATACATGGATTGTGAAGGTTTATGTCGATAACTAAACAATTGGTTGGTATAAACTCTGGAGCTGTTAGGATCAGTTAGGAAGCACTTGGAATGTTAATGCTAGGAACCTCAATATGAGACTAGTATTACATAATAAGGAGTGTACTTGAAAACTGAAACAGTTGAGTTTTTGCACTAGATATGTTTTCTGTGTTTATTTTCGTCACGGGACCAGGAAGTTCGTATTAGTGGTGCGGGTTCGCCAATACCGTGTTATTGCCGAGATTTTTATATTCTGTATCGGGTGATTACTGGCTTTATGTATTTGGTGTCATGATCAATTGTAAATGGGTTTGTTCTGTAACTGGGAACAAGAATCTCTGGGTAGAGTTATCTAAAGTAGGACTTTAATTTTTGTAATAATTTTGGTATAGTGAGTGCCGGGACGTCACTCAATTAAGTAGGGGAGTATGTAACAGGTCAAAATGAACTGTTTATTGAAAATTCATATATTTTCATTACTCTTAATAATTCGTCTGTAAGTAATAGATGCCTTTAGAGGAAGTGCACAAGAAGTAGTAAAAAAATAGAAATGTTAAACAATCTTCATGCTTTTTAGGAAGTATGATTCACACTCTTTCTGGGTAAGAGTGATGCTGAATGGTCTTTGGGTCAAAACATCACATTCCAGAGCTATGAGCTTGTATTATGGTCAAGGCTTATGGGGAGTGATGACTGCATAAAAGGGAGAGAGGAGTTTGCTCCAATTCACTCCTGCACTGCACCCCATTCATGGGGCAGGCAGAGAGGCTTCTTCATTTTCGGGTCAGAATTATAGGTATTTGACATGACATTCGTGTAGCGGGTGAGGTGTTTCAGAGAGGAAATAATATGGTCCTCTAGGCCAGATTGCCAGGGGTTTTTTTTAATTTCTTTATCTTTTGTTCCTGTACTTGGAAATTGTGGAATTTTGTATATAACGACTCATCGATATTAAACGAACCGAAACACAAGGAATGGTGTCGTGTGTCATCTTTCTGCATCAGTTTCCGTGTGTTACAGGTATAACAGAAAAATCAATCCCTTTAAATTCGCAAAGGTGATCACACACTATTCCGTCAATAAGCACGAGAAGAGAGAGGAAAGGATCGATACAAGTTAAAGATTCGTGGATACATGTTGTACTACAGAAAAATACAATACAGTCCTATATATGGTTACGAGACCATTTTTATAAGAAATATGTACATAAATCTAAAGGGCCGAAAGGGCATGTTGCTATACCCTCGACCAACCAGATATGCTTGTTATCATTAGTGACTTGCTACCCAAAACCAACAATAAGTCGACCAAAATGAATATTGATATTTTTATTGACCTTGAAAATTAATTTCCTAAGCTTTAAATTATATGTTAACATTGACCAAAAATAACTATTACAAGTACTTGATTGAGTGCAGAGGAAATTCAGCAAGAGCGTAGAAAACAAGGTTTGAAGTTTGCATGGGGTCTACTCAAGCATGAGATGTGCATACTGTGTAATCTCAGTGAAACTTCCAAGCAGTCCGAGAAAAATAGTGTCCAATAAACTCTTGTTTCTTTTCCTATATTCAATTTCATGACTTTGAATTTTCGCAGTATGATGAAGAAGAATTGTGTATCAAATGAGCCATTTTTTCTTATTTTGGGCTATTGGAGACTAAATTACTATTTTCGCTATTTACAGAGAACCTTACCTGGCGACTTTTTGGTGGTTTTGGGGTGGTAGGTCAATATGCTGAATTCTCTTCTCTGGTTATGATATCCACCAGAACACGTCCGCACATGGATTGTTTTAATAGGAAGGGGTGAAAGTGGAGCGTTGTGGCCCAGCGGATTAGTCTTCTGACTTTGAAACAGAGGGTCGTGGGTTCAAATCCCAGCCATGCCGTAATTTCCTTCAGCAAGAAACTCATCCACATTGTGCTGCACTCAACCCAGGTAAGGTGAATGGGTACCCGGTAAGAAGAAATTCCATGAATGCTTGAGCGCCTAGGCAGCTCAGCTAAAGCCAGGGTAATAATAATAGCAGGGCCCGATGGTAGAACAGTTTCCGAACCTGAAGTGAACTACATTATTATATATTATTTAAGTGGAGGGCAAAAAAAAAGGTTTTGGGGCAAGGGGGCATTACTCTATAATACTTTTTTATTTTCTCCTTTTTTGGGCCCCACCACCAAAATTGCTGCCACTTATGCTCCTTGCATGTGAACAATGATCTTACCTTCTTTGCTATATCGCGTGTGGTGGCAGAGAATGTTGTAGTCGTGACCAGGAAAAGACTTCACCAAGTCCCTGCTTAATCTCAGATGTGTCTGGCTGAACACGTTCGAGCGCCACGGAAGTACAAAATTCAGATTGTGTCTGTCGCCGTATCGCATCAGGATGTTCTGCATGGTGCTGCTGCCGCACTTGTGCATCTTGAAGAACCCGATGTTGTTCTTCCGCGTGCATTCCCGTCGAGAAGGTCTTGATTCCTGTAGGTGTTTCACAAAGTGTTAAGTGGAATATTTACACCCCATGTTTACACCCCCAAAAATGAACGTGTTTTTTGCTTTTAATTTTTATTTCAGGATATCAAATGGCCTTCATTAGTTACAGTGACCGCTTTTTCCTTGTCAAATATTGGGGACAATATACTCTCAATGTGCACCCAAATATGAATCCCGTATCGGCGGAAGACTAGGAAGAATGTCCCGTTTTCGTCCTCGCGCTTTTACACTGTAAAATTGAAGTGCTAATTTAGCACTTACAGTGCTTGTATAGCTACTGCACCTTGAGTGCTGATTTTCTAGTGTAAATTTAAACAAGAAAATTAGCACTCGTAGTGCAGTCATTATTCAAGCACTGAAAGTGCTAAATTAGCACTTCATTTTTTACAGTGTATAGTGCTCTCTTTTTTTCTCGTGCACTGCAAAAACTCCGGTGTTGATTGAACACCAGGCCGGAATCTGTGTCCACACCAGAGAAGTTTTAAAACAATCCCAGTTTGGAATAAAAACCTATGCTGTTTTAATACTAATTGGTGTTGTATAAACACCTATCTGGTGTTAGACCAAAATGAAACTGGTGTTGTTTAACACTTCTCTGGTGTGGAAATAAATACAAATTTGAACTAGACAAATCAGCACTCCGATCTGCAGTCACTATACACGCTCTTTAAGAGCTAAATTAGCACTTCATTTTTTAGAGTGTAGATTCCGTGCTGGTGTTAAATCAACATCTGAGTTTTTGCAATGTGATATTTGTCGGACCTAGTCTAGTGAACGGAAAATTATGTTATATTTGCCAACTGTACGATTTCCATTATTTTGCTCATTTTCTTTCTCCTATTTTATTCATCTTTCGTTCTCTCTCTTTATTATTTTTTTCTTCATTTTCTTCTATTCTCCTCCTTTTTGGTTTTTCTTTCTTATTCTCCCAATTTTCTCCCTTTTTAAAAAAATACGACAATACCAGCATGTTAACAGTGGTAAGTAATTGATATCAGTAACCAGTAGAACATTCTAATGGGGTGTTGCAAGAAACTTGCGATCAATTGCAAGTCTATTTTTGGTCCCTAATTAAATCATATGCCTTGCAATTAATTGCAAATTCGCGATTGATTGCTAATCGGCTCCTTAAAACAAGAAGTTCAATTTGATTTCCTAGAGCTAACGTTGATCTATCAGTTGTAAAATTGCAACATTATTATAAATGAAAAAGAAAATGATTCTTACTTTAGAATGTTCTCGACCAGATTCCTCAGTCTTATAGTTTCTGCAAAATCAATGATATCATTAATACAAACTATAACTTTCTAAATCCTTCCAAAGCCTTAAGCATAATTTTTTTTAAATAAAATTTTATACAGACACTTGAATTGTCATTTGATAGGATCCTTTTTGAAATCCTAGTCCAGGATAGGCCTCATTGAAAAGTGACCAAACCTTGTTTTTTCATATATACAATATTTGTTTATATTTTCTTGTCAATTCGAGGGTGCTGATTACGAATCTGAATGATGCCACTCGTGTAACCTTGAGCATTTTCTGCAAATTGACAAAATTGAATGTGGCCGCCAAAATATGCAAATAACCCATGAAAACCACAAAATTGCCCGCACATTGGTTATAAAATGGATGCATTTGTGTTGCAGGAGTGAAATACTCTCTGAAAAAACGATTTTTGACAAAAAAACAGGCTGTCATAGATCCTGTATTGATATAATTGGGGGAAATCTAAATTTCTTAAGTGAGCACTAAATGCAAGTAATTGTGATTTTTAGTGAAATAATGGATGAAAACATGATTGCTAACGAAATGTATCATTTGTTATGTCATGTATGTAATAAATGAAGCATTTTAATACTCAAAAGGTCACTAAATGCCCTGACAGTATTATGTACAATGTTAATGGGGACAAAATCACAAGAGTAAGTACTAAAATGCACATTACTAGTATTAAGATAAGCGAGTGGAACACTGGCTAAAATAGTACTTTTTAACGAAATATAAATGCAATTTATGTGATAAATGCTGTATATTAAAATGGCCGCCATAATTAAGCCCATTATACATTATGTACAATGCGACTGTAGAAATCTATTTTCACAAGAGTAAGAACTAAGAGCTATAAAATGCATGTAATTGTGATCACCGAATAAAATAATGTCTGAAAACATGTTTTCTAGCAAAACATATCACTTATTTTGTCATGCATGAGATTAATGTTGTATTGTAAAACTCAAAATGGCCCCTATAGGCCCTAACAGTATTATCTACAATGTAAATGGGGACATATAATTTTGTAAGAATTTGGAGTTACTTGACTGTGAAATCCATAATGATAAAACATTATTTGAAAACATGATTTTTATGAAATATAGCATTTCTTCTGCCATGTAAGTGATAAATACTGTATTCTGACATTCAAAATAGCTGGTACAAGCTATGACTAAATTATGTTACATGCGTACATAGGGAATCTTCTTTTGACAAGAGTGAGAATCATAAAATGCATGTAACTGTGATGTCTGAGTAAATATTGTCTTAACATGATTTCTAAGTACATACATCGCATATTGGTCATGGAGGTAATAAATGCTGTACTTTGAAATTCAAAATGGCTGCTATATGCCCTAAAAGTATTATGTACATTGTAATTTGGGACATATAATTTTGACAGAATTTGGCTTTGCTTGACTATAAGCATTGCATATAATTGTGATGTAAAGAGTAGATATTCTCTAAAACCATGGTTCCTAAAGAGGTATATTATACGGTGCATTTAAGGTGATAAATGCTGCATTCTGAAATGGAAAATGGCCTCGATCCATGGGTCCTTATTGTATTATACAATTTGAATGAGGACAGATAATTTTCACAAAAGGGTATATGGCGGCCATTTTGAAATATAACCTTTATCCCCTAAATTGTAGATGATATGATATAAGAAAAAACAGAATTGATAAAAGAGGTGGAGGTGTTTGCATTTATGCCAAAAAATCATTAAATATTATTGATAGATGTGACCTGCTTACCGACACTACTATTGTAATGATTCTCATTGAAATTAAATGTAAATCTACAAATATTTTTACCTGCAGAATTGATAAAGGAGGTGTTTGCATTTATGCCAAAAAAAAATCATTAAATATTGATAGATGTGACCTGCTTACCGACACTACTATTGTAATGGTTCTCATTGAAATTAATTGTAAATCTACAAATATTTTTACCTGCTTGCGTGTATCGTTCGCCTTATACAGGCACCAATTTCCTGAATAATCTTTCCAATGTTTTAGAAAAAAATATAATTGATGATAAAGAGCTGATAATTCGAGGCGACTTTAATGTTGATTATCTTAGTCAATGGAAATAGCACAATAGTACATTCTATTGAATGTGTGTCCCCACTACTGCAACTTATTAAAAGGCCAACTCGTGTTAACTACTGCACATTCGTCCACTTGTATTGACCTAATTCTTTCCACTATACCAAATTCCCATTCTTACTAGTGATGTATGTGAAATATTACTCAGTGATCATTTCATGATTTTTACCAGTGTTGACTATGATTTCAAACGGTCTGGTCATAAGATGATAAGCTTCCGAGCATGTAATGGATTTAATTTGGATGACTTTTTAAGCGACATATCCAAATGTAATCGTCTTATGAATGATTTTACTCTCGAAACTAAACACATTTGATGATATTTGGCTTTCTTGGATCAATGCCCTTTTAGGCATTTGCAATAAACATGCTCCTTTCGAATGTTCACGAGTTAAGAACAGATACAGTCCTAGGTTATTCATAAACAAAAGGAACTTTTTAAAACGCAAAGCTAAATGTAACCATTCTTTTGAAGAATATCGTAAGCATGGTAAGCAACGTAATCTTGTGACCAGTATTCGAAAGGCTGTAAGGTTGAGTATTTCAGTGAGGTATCTTATGGGTTAAGTAATAACCCTAAAAAACTGTGGACTAAATTAAGTCAAGCCACTGGTAATTCCAAGTTCTTGAGTGACATTAATAATGATATATCTCCTTATGATTTAATTATTTCTTTTTATTAACGTTGGTCAAAATATTAATAAAAGCATTTCCCATATAAAAAAGTGTTGGAAAAATCCACGTGAATTGAAGTTTTGTGAAATTTCAGAGAATGATGTTTTAAATTGTTTGAAAGATTTACCAAGTACACGTAGAAGCAACATTGATGTGTTAGGAATTGACTGTAAATTGTTCAATGTTGCTGCTCCATTACATAACGAAGAGTTTAACCAATATCTTTTAAAGGACAAGTCCACCCCAACAAAAACTTGATTTGAATAAAGAGAAAAAATTCAACAAGCATAACACTGAAAATTTCATCAAATCGGATGTAAAATAAGAAAGTTATGGCATTTCAAAGTTTCGCTTATTTTCAACAAAATAGTTATATGAACGAGCCAGTTACATCCAAATGAGAGAGTTGATGACATCGCTCACTCGCTATTTCTTTTGTATTTTATTATATGAATTATATGAAAATAAGCGAAACTTTGAAATGTCATAACTTTCTTATTTTACATCCGATTTAGATGAAATTTTCAGCATTGTGCTTGTCTGATTTTTCTCTATTGATTTAAATCATCATCATTCTGAGGTGGACTTGACCTTTAATTTCTCACTGAAAAATGGGTTTATATTTGATGACTGAAAATACGCAAGTTAATCTACAAAGGAAAGGGAAACAGGGATTTTCCTTCCCATCGTCATTTTTCAAGCAATCTGCTCATGATGACTGACAATCCTTCTCCTGCAAATTGTGAATATCATATATTTAATCATTTTTGTCTGGAATTATCTTTTTAGTACTCTTTATTTATGATTCATGCCAAAATGCTAACATGTTTATTATGTTATGAAAAATGTATTATACGAATGTTATGGATGCAGAAGAAAACAATAAATCAAACTATAGGCCAGTTTCTGTTGTCTCACATTAGACAAAATAATGGAAAACTGGCACTCAAACAATTCATGTCATACCTAATGGATCATGATTTTATCACAGTGGAACAGTCGGCATTCTTAAAAAATCACTCAACCATTACACAGAGTTAAAATACTATACTAACACTCTCCATGCATGTACCATATAGTTTATGTGAACCCTGAACATGGAAACCAATCATGATGTGTAACGGTCTAATATCCAGTCTTTATTCAATGAAAATTGGACAATTTGGGAAGAGTTCCCTTTGCGACAGCCACCCAAAATTGAAAATGAAAATATGAAGGAGGTTCAAAATAATATCTAGCCCTAATAAAGAACATGTTTCACATGATGGGACAGTGGAAATGAATACAAAAATATGGTATTATTCCTTGACCTTTTTTTTCATTTTCCTTGTAAATCGTTGAATTTTCAAAATTCGTTGAAAATTTCCTTCTGACGTCAACAATTCCCAAACAAGGAAAGTTCCATGAATGTGGAAATACTGGTATGCATAATGCTGGAAATATTCTTACCTTTCAAACTGCCGGATGCCCGCATGCTCACGAAAGAGGAGAAATACCCCCACCATAGCACCAGTCATCAAAATCAGTAAAACATGCTTGAGAAAGATATGCGACATGTTCAGCTGCAAGAACTATTACCTACTTCCCCACCCCGGTCCCCAACCAACCAACTCGTGGAGATAAACAAACCGTCCACTATTTGGAGATTCATGGAGTCCAAAGAAAGCCGATATGGTCCATACGCGTAATCATATTGGTTGAGGTGATTTGAACAGTATCAGAACGAACTTCATCATTTTTTTACAGAAAAAAGGGGGATAATAGGAGTAGGCTATTGTGTATTTCCTAAGCAGACAAGGGTGATATGGTATCAGGCGACAAAGGCATACACGCGTTGGGTAGTCCACAAGGTAGTCATCGAGTTTGCAATGCACCAGTGTGTATCAAAATGAATAATAGAATAGCTTCCGTTTGGAACAATTATGACGAAACCACCACAGCAATCGGCATATTAATATCACGGATGTAATGGCGGACGCCCGTGCCTTTCTCATCACGTTTATGCTAGTTTTGGTAACGATATCAAAATGATGAACAGCTGCTTTCAAAGGCGGTATTGGACCAACTAGACGGCGCATAATTTACAAAAAGCCTTTGCTAGCGAATGCAAGGCAGATAAACGTAACACCGAACAAGCACACTAATAATATTTACGAAATCGGAATAATAAAAAAGAGGGTTTTTTTACATTTTGATTATGTCGGTTATTTCTCACAAAGAGCAATGTTCGCAACACAGTGAAATGCAAATAAAAGAGTCGATGGTCTCAGACACTCAGTGTTTCTTCTACTTTAATATTTCCTGAATTCAATTTTAGCAGATTTTAAAGGAAACTGATCATTCTGTCATAAAATGTTAATATAAAGGCAATTCCCCATTTTGAGGGAGGAATCCAGATTTATTCTGAATGAGAAAATAATTCATGTAAAAATATATATAGTTTGTGTCATGGTGTCATTGTTTTCCTCATTTACTTACCGACTAGTGTTATGCATATACTGTTTTGTGATGATTTTAACACTGTTTGAAATGCAGACAAAACTTTCTCATTTTACATCCGCTTGTGATGAACTTGCTAGGCGGACTTGATATCTTTCATAATCAGGGCCGTCGCTAGAGGGGGGGGGGGGGGGGTGGGGGTGATTGTCACCTTTTGCATGATTTTTTTTTACTAGTGAAGACACTTATTTTGTCCTGATCTTACTCCTTTGCAGAGGCGTCGATTATGGGGGGGGCAGGGGGGGCGATCGCCCCACCAATGAAAATATTGGGGGGCAAACATATCGTTTTGCCCCCCCCCCCCCAATAATTCCGCATGTGCTAAAAATAAAATCAGATTGTAATGTTACACAGAAATCAGCAAGCGAGATTAAAATACACAACTCGTTCTTCGTCTAAAATCTTGCTCAAAATGTTCACTTTTAAGATTGGAATATCAAAAAATTTCAGCTCGCGCTTCGCGCTCGCATCATTTCTGTAACAAAAACCTATACTCTCCATGATTAAATAGGTGAATATGGTCCCGTTTTCAGTTCTAAACTCAAAAGAACTCCCACTTTGACTTGCAATAATCTTTTGTTGGATATATATATCTTGTTCTTTATTAAAAACGTCCATTAAACTCAATTTTTTTTTCAGATCGAAATATCAAAATTTTCAGCTCGCGCTTCGCGCTCGCATTAATCTGCTGGTGAGATATGTATATATATATATATATGTGTGTGTGTGTGTGTGTGTGTGTGTATACATATATATATATATGTACACATAAATATAGGCATATGTGTGAGTTTGTTTTGTGTGATCGAGCGCTTTTGGAAAATTGATTCATGATTTTGCCCCCCCAATCTGAAAAATGGATCGACGCCCCTGCTCCTTTGTTGCATATAATGTTTAACCAGCTGCTTACATTCCTCAGGTGCTGTAGTGTAGGGAGCTTGCACACAAAAAAACTGCTGCTGCATTGTTAGGAGCTTGCACAAAATGAGGTCTCTGCTTTGTTAGGTAACAGTAATTTTATCCCCCCCCCCAAAAAAAAAAAGGAATGCAATTATATTGTTTTCTGTTGCTTGGCGATAGGGACAGGTTAGTTAGTCTGGGCAAACCCTTCACTCGAAATAAGGGTCTGAATGCGCAGCCTACTCATGCCTTGTGAACAGCAAGTTTTGTATGTGCTAGTCTTTACTTGGAGGCACACTTGTTGATCAAAGTTCCAATGAGGGTCTGTGCCTGCAGACTAGGGACAGGTAGTGAGATTATTGGTTAGAAATTGAGGTGTGTGTTCGATCGAGTGAGCATTTTGAGCAAAATACCCCCGAGCAGATCACATTTTAACCTTGTTGGCATGGTTGGGGAAGGTTGTGTTTTCACTTCTTCCTGTGTTGCTGAGGTGCCTCGAGTGTTGAGACCGGTGTGAAGGGGGTCTAGAGATTCAACACAGCATTTACAAGCTGGCTAATCCTAAAATCTTTCACATGGCTGCCACACACCCCATGATCAGCAACAAGGACCGGAATTACCAAGATATCTGTAGGTCTCACAGGCCTAATTCATTCCCCATAGACTCATGTGTTAAATTGGCACTTTAAAAAATTCATTAAAAATAAGGATGAAATTCGGGGGTCGAATGTTTACTACCAGTGGATAGGATTTATATCTGGCAATCCATATCTGACCAGAAAAGGGTCCCTCGACCGGCTCATTTTAAAAATAAATTGGCGTGTTTGAAGACACCGTCGGGGGAGCAGATTCATCAACTGAAACAGCAAAATAGCCCTTATCCTTCCGCCAGTCAAAATATAGTCCAAAATTGGTGATATTTCTTCCCCAATTAGGGAAAAGGAAGTTCAGTAATTACCAAAAATAGAATCAGTGTTAGATGGACAATCATATGCATACACTTTGTCAATCAGCCATATCAAAATAAAAAAATAGCAATGGGTTGGCTCGAATGAATATCTATGGCCTACCACTAGTAATTAGGCCCGTGAGACCCTAAGTTTTGTATCTGGTTCTTTTTGTCGTCTCGCCCACCAGAGGTGAAGGCGAGACTTGGGGTCCAAATGTCGTCCGTCTGTCCCGGGCTCCCGGCGTCCGTCACAAACTTTGTGACACATAACTCCACCAAACTTGGATGGTAGATGGACTTGGGAGACCTGCATGTTATGCTGCTGTTGAGGTCGCATGGTAAGGTCAAAGGTCATTTTCAGGTCAATGTTAAAGTTTACAGTGCCGGCCGCGGGAAACGTCACGCCCGAGCACGCAAACAGCCTAGGGGGCTTTCGCGTCTAACCGAGGGTATTCAAGGGGAGCAGTCTAGGGCGTTTAGACGGGCCCGCGGTTTCCCGCGTGCTATATAATATTGGCCGTGCCCGCACTTACCCTCGAAAATCCGAGGGTACGTACATTGCACTATGTTTACATGTACATGTACTTCGATTATCTTGTGATAGACCATTATGCAGTTATGTTTTTAAACTAGCGTGATCGGGATCTATTGTAGGTTGAATTTTTGATTTAAGACGTTATTTGTTTTCTTTTCTTTTATTCTTTAATTTCTGTTTCCCTTTTAATTCTTTTCCCTTATTATTTCTTTCCCTTCTTTCCTTCCCTGTTTCCTTTCCGTTTTTCTTCTGTCTTTGTTTCTTTCAAATAATGAAGGAATTATTTTTCTTTCTTTTCACCTCGGCTGGAACGTCGAAGCTATTATCGCAATGAATCTAAACTTTTCGACATATAGATACATGCATATACTCTCGGACGAAGGCCTTCTCCGAGTCTTGACATTTTTTCAGTGCTCATTTATCATTTCTTTTCGCTGGAATAGTCACAATGATCGTTGATTACGATACAACGTTACGACGTGTTTATGACATCGGTCATGCGCGAGGTCGACTCATGATATTTCACCGCCTCCTTTTTGTGCCACGATCTTTCTTTGATTTCTTTAAAGGGGGTTGTCGATTACGATCCGACGTTGGTGTGTTCTTTCGACATCACATCATGCACGGAAGGCAAGAGCCCCACTTATTGTCATTTTATCTCATTTCGGTATTGATATTTAAAAACTTTATCATAATAAGCGGGGTATATAGGGGGCCGGGGGGAGCAAAAAAAAAACCTCTCATATTGGGGAAAATTGTTCTTTCTCACATCATAAAAAGTAGACGCGCAAAAAGCGAACCCCAGCAAAACTGGTTGTGCTCATCGATTTTTTTTTATTTGGTTCTTTTGTTATTGTGCAGTCTGGGAGAGTCTTGCTCCCCGTCCACGCCGACCCCTCTCCTTTGATCACATCCGCTTCCCAATTTATGACAGGATGTTCTTAGAAATGGGGGGGGGGGGTATTAATTATCTGATGCGTCAACAACAATGAATAAGGATATTCTTTTCAATTCGGTTCAAGTCGGGTCTTTAAAACCCCCACCCTGTAAAAAGTATAAATTTACCCCAATGTTGCAGATTTAACAAGTTTGTCTTTTTGCTAAAACATCTGATTACATTATCTGCTCTCGATTGTAGTGTTAGTTACATCGGTAGATATTCGGATTGGGAAGATAATAATAATTAACATAATCAAAGTAAAGATTACTTGTCCAACGCATTTATTACGCGCAATTTTATAAAAAGTTATAGATGGGTTTAAAACGAATATTAATATCCTTGATACACTTATATGATGATCGTCGAAGTAAAGATTAACCTATCATGTTTACGAACTGCAGTTTTATATTGATAGATTAGTTGGATATCATTTATGGTCTAGACATTGTTTCAATTATTTCATTTCAGTAAAACAATATTTTCCTTCGAATATATTTTGTTATATGAATTGGAAATGATAAAACGAAATCACAAAACCAAACCACAGCTTGGTACAATACATAATTCAGTGTTATATGGAAGATAAAAATAATAATACATGAGATTTGTAAATCGCACTTTCCATCTTGATTAGATGCTCAATGTGCTCCAGAGCAGAACAACAAAACTATTTGCATATATGTAACTATGAAAAACTTTCCTAACGCATTTAGCTTAAATGCTTAAACCCAAGCAAAAGTATGTTTTTGAAAGCTACTATGACGTGTTGTATGGAATGGGTACTTAGCGAGTTAATTATCACTTGCCGACAAAGCAAGAATGGAGCTATACAAACCCTTCTTTTCTTTTATTAAGAATTTTAGCGGGTGCTCACGTAAACGCTAACTATCAAACCTAACTTCTTTTCGGGGAACAAAGGAGTTAGTCGAGCCAAGTTGAAGAATAAAAGCCCGTCCGGGTTCACCTCTATACAATATAGTCGAAAATCCCTTTAATCATCACGCTCGATATCCCCCGCTATATTTTCTCTTTCTCTCCCTTTCCCCTCCTTTTTACCCCCCCCCCCCCATTTATTCACTCTTTTCCTTCTTGCTCCCCTTCATATTTTTCTCTTTTTCCCTCCTTCTGCTGTCCCTGTATATATTTTTTCCCTTCCTTCTTTTTTCCCTTTCCTTTATCCCTTCTGTTCCCTTTTCCCCTTCCTTTTCTGTGCCCCCTTTCACTCCTTGATTTGTTTCTCCCCTTTATTTTCTATTGCTTTCCCTTCCCCTTCTTTTGTAATACCCCCTCCGTTATATTGCGAAACAACAGTTTCTTGTATTCTATAGAAATGTATAAGTAGCTTAATTTAACATAGCATTATATGTTGGGAAGAGAGAATGAGTAGTTTTATAACTAAACGATAAATGAAAATTAATTTGATGATGAGAGGTGCATATGAAAATGATGTCCACAGATAAACATCGGGAAAAGATGAGAGCTAGTGGTTGAGATAGATAAAGGTAAATCAGGAAGGGGATAAAAAATGATGAAAATTAGAGAGGGGTTCCAGTATTTTGATAAGAATAGTCGTATCCTTTTCTTTCCTTTTCCTTGTTTCTTTTCTTAGTCCCTTTCCCTCTCTCTTTCTCGCCTTCAGTAACTTTTATCCCCGCTATTTCATCTTTCTCAATTTTCCCTTCCTTTTTAATTACTCACCCCTTATTCCTTCTTTTTATCCTTCTTTCTTTTATTTGCCTTCCACCTTCCCTCTTTTCTTTCTATCTCACCTTCGCTTTTTTTCATCACCTCTGTTTTCTTTCTCTCTAGGTTCTTCTTCTTTTAATTTCCCCCTTCTCCATTTTACCTTTTCTCTCTTTCTCTTCTTCACCCCCCCCCCCCTCTACTCTCTTTCTCCCCTTTCCCCTTCTCTCAGTCCGGGCTCCCAGTTTTCTATTTCTTTTATCAGCCTCTTATTACCTTTTGCTTCCGATTTGAAAGATAGTTTTCGAAAAGTTTTAGTGTTACAGTGCCGGCCGCGGGAAACGTCACAGTGCCCCGGGGATAGACGCGGGCGGTTCCCTAGGGCAATAATTTTCTAGGGGAGTGGACGCGGGCGTCTTCCCGCGTCCGCTCCCCTCAAATGCCCGCTACGGGCTACCGCGTCCGCCCTAGGGGGCACTGTGACGTTTCCCGCGGCCGGCACTGTACATGCAAGACTCTCTTATGACACCTAACTCCGCAGCCGTAAGTCGCTTTTCAACCAAACCTGGATGGTAGATGGACTTGGGGTACCTACATGCAATGCTGTAGTCGGAGGTCACATGGTAAGGTCAAAGGTCATTTTCAGGTGAATGTTAAAGTTTACATGCAAGACTCTCTTATGACACATAACTCCGCAAAATGTCTTCTTATACCTCTGGTAATGTTTGATACGCGTGGTGCATGCTTTTATTATATTTGCTTGAATTTCAACCAAAATTAATTTTGCACCCGTTTGACTTGTAAGCCTTTATAGTGTTATTGCATACCTTTACTGTTGATACACTTGTTCACTGCTACCATCCTGCCTGTGGAGAATCTACAGGTAGGACTATGGTATGCCAATGCTGTATTGAGCACACACTTTAAAAAATAATTAAAATATCCCTTTTGTGATCAAAATTACAAGTTTCCATACAGTTGCAATTTATTTTTCAGTAGTAACTTGGGAATAATTTTTGTATTCACCAGAGCGCTCAAAAACTTGAATTTGGGGTATATTTTTGTGTACGCCCTCTATCGGTGGAAAGTAATATGGCAAGAATTTTTTCATTTTTCAACCTCTATTTTTAATTAAGAAAAAATAATTCAAAGAATCAAATTTACATAAGAGCCAAGTTATATGATGAATAGCTGTATTGGAAACTAACAGTGTAAGAAAATTAAGCATTTATCCCATATAAAAAGAGAAAATAAGCCAAAATTGCCACACATGGAGATGTAACTGAGAACAAGGCTGTATATCATAACCTTGTTAATTGAATGAGTGTGTTGATATACATAGGGGTGAGTGGAGTATCATATCATTTATTTATACTACATGTATAAGATTTCTTCAGTTCACCTCTGATCATTATAAACATGATTGCTCCAATGTACATATTTATTTTCCAATTTATTGACTCTTTTCTGTGAACAATTTTTTAAAGATTATCCACATAATATTGTAGATTACAAATTCCAAGGTTATATATAGGCTATACCTGTATATTCAGGGGCCGCTTCAGCCCCCCCCCCTCCCTACTTTTTTTTCCAAAACCGTGTACAAAAACGCAATAATGACCATACGATTGTGATTTTTTAGCATGGTCAGCCCCCCCCCCACTTTGAGAATGATTTGGCCGAAAACAAGAGCCCAGGAAATGATGGTATTCCAGTGGAATTTTATTTAGGTTTTTGGAATGAGTTAGAAGATATTTTTATGGAATCGATATTATACAGTTTTGAAATAGGAGAATTGTCAACATCACAAAGGCAAGCTATCCTTATTCTGATTACGAAAGAAGGCAAAGATAAGAGAACTTAAGAATTGGCGTCCAATTTCTTTATTGAATGTAGATGTAAAAATAATAACTAAGGTTTTTGCCAAACGCCTGTATAAGTTTATATATAAATTCATAAGTGCTTGTCAGACGGATTTTATCAAAGGAAGATTTATAGGTGAATCCATGAGAGTTATTATGGATATTATGTTTTATACAAAAATGCATAACGTACCAGGACTTTTTTTGTATTTTTAGATTATGTAAAAGCATTCGACTCATTAGAATGGGGCTTTATGATGAAAGTATTGGACAAATTCGGTTTTGGACCCAAATTCCAAAGCTACATCCAGACTTTTTACAACAACATAAGAAGTTGTGTTAGTAGCAATGGACATAGGACATACATCTGGATATTTTGATTTGAGCCGGGGAGTAAGGCAAGGGGACCCAATCTCCCCATATCTTTTTATTCTGGGTGTGGAAATACTTTCATGTGCTATACGTCAGAATGAAAAAAATTAAAGGTATAGATATAGATGGATATGTAATCAATATTGTACAATATGCAGATGACACTACGTTGGTTTTAGCAGACTTAGAATCGGCTAAAGAAGCCCTTTGTGTAATTGAAGATTTTGCGTCCTTTTCAGGTCTTAGAAATAATAAAAGCAAAACAAATGCTATGTGGTTGGGATCAAAAAGAACTTGTAAAGATAAGCCTATGGATATTAATGTGCCGTCTGAACTGTTCCGAGTGTTGTTGGGAATATTATTGATTCTATGATATCATTAAATTTCGAAAGATGTTTAGCTGATGTAAAAGTTCTGCTTAATATATGGCGTAAAAGGAATTTGAGTTTGATAGGAAAAGTACAAATAGCTATAACTTTTGCTATATCAAAATTTGTTTATTGTGGGTCAGTTTTACCAATACCAGGCCATATATTGAAACAATTAGAGCAAGCTATTAAAGATTTTATATGGAATGAAAAAAATAGATATATTAAAAAGTGCACTCTAATAATAGATTCATATTCGCAAGGAGGTTTAAACGTGATTGATATCCCTTCCTTCTTCAATGCTTTAAAGATAAGATGGATATCAAGGTTTTTACGGAAGACAACTGTCTTTGGTCTATTATATTTAGATATTTTTTGAAGGAATTTGGAGGTGAATTTTTATTTTATTGTAATATGTCAAAAAGGAGTTGTAAAATGATGGGCAATTGCCCTGGTTTCTATCAAGAGGTATTGAGTTCTTTTTTTTTTAATTTTCGGTCATTAGATTCAAAGCATAAAGATGTAAGGGAAACAATTATTTGGAACAATGAAAGTGTTATAGTAGGAGGTAAACCTTTGTTTGTTAAAGAACTTTTTACAGCTGGTTTATGGTACATCTCAGACTTATATGACACTGAAGGTAAACTTATATATAGATTTCAATATATGGAGGAAAAGAGGATTGGAAAAGAAAGTTTATATGAAATGGTGTTCAATTGCTTCAGCCATTCCAAAAAAATTGAAGTTAAGATGCCTTCATTCAAGGAGAGTTAATAGATTTAAAACTTATATGTAATTTCAAAGGCAAAGATAGACTTAGGAAGTTGACAGAACAGATTATCAATTTAATTTTGAAAAGCATACTTTTTGAGGATCCAACATCAGAAATTTACTGGAGCAATAAATATAATATAGAAAAAGATAGATGAAAAATTATCTATAAAATGCCTTTTGTGTTTCTAACGGATACTAAGAATAGAACTTTTCAATATAAAATAAACACAAGAACACTCCTCTTAAATAAAAGATTATATAACATGAAAATTGTAGAATCTGAATTATGCACCTTTTGTAAACTAGAGGCGGAAACAACAGAGCATCTTTTTACAGAATGTCAGCATGCATGTATACCTTTTGGGAAGAGTTCTTGAAATGGTGGTATACAAAATTTAATATTAATTTACAACTAAATGATGAAGATATTTTGTTTGGTATATCTGATGGAAGACCACATAAATTACTTATGAATCAATGCTTAGTTGTAGCTAAACAAATGATGTATACATGCAGACATTTGAATATTTTACCGTCCTTTGATTTGTTCTTTGTAAAGCTTAAACGAATATACAAAATAGAAAAACAAATTGGCATTCAGAATAAACAATTATCAAAGTTTGAAAAGAAATGGAAAACTCTACAGCCCTCTTTCATGTAATAGTTTGGGCAGCTTGATGGAAAACGAAATCAAATGTGTCGTAATCAGGGGCGGATCCAGCTTTTTATAAAGGGGGGGTTGGGTGGTATGCGAGGGAGCGTAGCGACCGAGTCCAAGCGGGCGGAGCGAGCGAAGGGGGGGGGGAGAGGGGTGTCCTCCCTCCCACAGTAGGGACAATTTTTGAAAATCTGTGTGTGAAAATGGCGTTTTCTTGCATCTAAAATACCACTATTTTTGGTGTAGAGCTCGTTGCCAAATTAACCCCAATGAAAATTTGTAAAATTAAGTTGCATTTTCCTGCCATGTAAGGCCAGTTAACAACACAGATACAAAGAATTGGGGACCTTGGAATAAGCACTGTTAGCCTAATACTTTTTTTATGAACAGCTTGTCACTGATACTCACTGGCCCGTGTCCTCAAAAAAACTGATGGGGGGGGGGGGGGCAAGGGACTCTGTGACATTTGTTCGCCAACCCCCCCCCCCCTCCCCCAAAAAAGAAATAATAATAATAATAAATGAAATAAATACATAGAAATAGAATAAAATAAAATTACAAGTTTTAAAAAAAGATAAGATTTCAAAAAATGGTACCCGGATTTTTTTTTTTTTTTTGGGGGGGTTGCCAACCCCCCCTCCCTCTAGATCCGCTTCTGGTCATAACCATTCAAGCCTGAAATGTTTTCTTTTGTTTTTCTTTTTTTCATTTTGCTTTATTTTGTATTTTATTTCATTTTGTATATGATATGTAAAATGTATAATGATTATGTTTGTTATATGTATATGAAGTTATGAATAATAAAAAAAATCATTGAAAGAGAAAAAAAATCCTTGTTTACCTTGAACTAAAAATGATATACTTAATTAAGAATATAATACAGTTTATTAAAGTTACTCTTGTAGTGTTTCCAGATATCCGCATGAAAATTGTTTTCCAACTGTCACTGCCAAGTTCATTTAGTTGAAATATTCTACTCATCTCTTCCCATAATCGCTTAAATTCAGGACAATAAAAAAATAAATGTTGGTAAGACTCAACTTCTTTTTTTACAAAAGGAACACAAATTATCTGTCTCAAAACCAAATTAAAAAAGTTCCCTTTTCGTGTACACAGCCCCTTGTAATTGTTTGTATTGAAATTCTCTGTGTTTATTGCATAGCATTGCACATTTCAGTCTCAGAAATACTTCTTTCAGTTCCCCCATTCCCAAATCATATTCGGATTGCCCATCTGTAACATGAAATACATAATCAATTTGAAAATTTTCAATGAAGTGGTCATATATTCGTCTAGATTTTATATCACATAGTTTCTGAACATGCCCACATATCATCAATTGAATTTCAAAGTTGTCTGTATTCATTTCCATAAAATCACCTTGTATCCACTTTTCTGTTATTACTGAAAATATGAGCAAATTTTCAGATGAAAATTTCAGATAATACCAGTATGAAACTGGTCTTAATTGACCTCCAACTATTATATCCGAGACCTTAACTATACTTTTATGAAATAATTCAATATCTAAAGTCTTATTATTGAGGCATATACGCTTGTTATTAAAAATACTGGGATTACTTTTCCCTCCAAAGTGTCTACACTTATCCAATTCGTGCCAGGCCTTCAGCATATCTATGTAAAATAATGGTATACCTTTCAAATTCATTCTACTCGTATCATAATCACACAGAAATATGATTCGAGCTAAAAATATATTCGAAGGTTGCTTTCCAACCAGAACTTTTCCCTCCGTCCAGCAAACGTTTAATCCACATTATTCGTTGGGTCTTAACAAATACCTCAAAATTTGGAGCTCTCAGTCATCCAACAGAATAGTCTTGATATAGAACCTTACGTGTTATTCTATCTTTTACTCCCCAAATAAAATTAAAAGAATTTTTTCTATTCACTTAAAAACGTCTTTTGGGACTGTCATCAGGAAAGAAACATAATTTAATTTTGAAAATGCATACATTTTCAATAGTTTTATTTTACCATACATCGTAAGATCTCTTTGCTTCCACCAACCAATAAGTCATTTAATTTTACTCAAAATTTCCTTATAGTTCAAGTCATCTTTGACTTTACAATCCCGTGCGAAATATACCCCTAAGATTTTAATATGTTGTAACCAATGTCCAAGAAGTGGTAAACCAGATCTATATCTTTCTTCTCCCAACCACAAAAAGTTTGTTTTATCCATATTAATCTTCAATCCACTTAAATTTTCAAATTCTGAGAATATTTTCTTTACTCTATGGATCGAATTCATATCTTTTAAAAACAATGTAATGTCATCTGCATATACAGAACTTGTTTTATTTCCCGTTTCCCAAATCCCATCCCTTTAATATTAACATCTCTCCTAATATAACAAGCTAATAATTCAATCGCTATGATAAATAAATATGGAGAGAGTGAATCCCCCTACCTTATCCTCTATTAACTTCAAAATATCCCGTGGAATGCCCCCCCCCCCCGTTCAACACGCAATTATTAAAGAGTTTTGACCCAAGAACACAGATTTTTCCCAAACCCGAAATGTTTTAAAGTTTTGGATAAAAGTTTATGAGGGATACAATTGAATGCCTTTTCAAAATCCAATGCAATTAAAAAACCTAAGGGTTGATACAAAGACTGAAAAAACATATCATCGATTAACCGAACTGCTTCCCCAATATTACGATCTTTGACATAACCCACTTGATCACAATGAATAATATCTCCCAAGACCTCTTTCGCCCTTGTCGCTAACACTTTTGATAAAATTTTATAATCTACATTCAAAAGAGTTATCGGCCTGTAGTTTTTCATGTGCAAAGGATTTTTACCTTCTTTTTCAATTAGAGTAATTACCCCCTGTCTCTGCGAGTTTGACAGCATTTTAACTTCAAAACTCTCATTGAAAGCTTCAACTATGATTTTCCCTAAAAGTGGCCAAAATGTAAAGGATTATTGATAACTCTGGCTTCTGTGTAATAGCGCCACCTCTCGCTAACATTTTGCCATCGGACAGATTTGTTTATCTTTTGTTGTCCCTCACACTCTGGCGCTCTTTTCTTCCCTTGTATAATTAGTGGGAACGACCGACGATTTTTGGCCAATCGCTGAATCTGTTTGAGACTGGAAGATGGGATATCAAAACAGGTGCACGTGCATGCCGAAAACTCGATCAGCTGGCTGCAACAATGTGTGTTGTGCTCTATTGATACAGTGTTGATATTAATTTTGTGGAATTGAATCGGGAAGTTCCCCTCCAGTTCGTAACGATTCTGAAGGATTTTTTAAAAGGAATTTTCGACAGGTAAACTTCATACAGGCTTCACGTAAAGCATGTCCAAGATATTCTAGCTGTAAGTACGAGTTCTGATGTTGATAATGTGCCAAACAATGTATGTTTAATCGCTAGAGGGTATTCATTTGTCTCGCAATCTACTATGGTCAACAAGGAAATTCGTGATCACTCTCGCAAAAAGTGTTCACTGGCTTTCTAGGAAATTCGTGATCACTCTCGTAGAAAGTATGTGTAGATTGCTCAGATGATCTTTAGAAGGTTTGCACGGTGGTTGCGTAGAGACCATGTGGTTAGTCTTGAAATTGAAAACGACTGTGTTGTTGGATGGGATTGCCGAGTACACTGTCAAGGAAGGGAATTAGATGAGAGTAAGAAGTATATTTCGTGATGTAAGATGAAGTCCTCGAAATGACTGAAAATCCATAAAAAATGACAACTTGGAGCAGAAGAAAAGATTGGTTACTGAGTCGAGTCACTGGCAGTGATATTACATGACGAGTAGGTGGTGGGTGCGATGAGGAGTCCGTGAATTCATCCGTGATGCTTGTTCGAAGACAGTAGGACCTATACTATAACCAGGGGCTGCAGAATGCTTTTCAAAGTGGGGGACTGACCATGCAAAAAGTCACAATCATATGGTCATTTTTACGTTTTTGTACATGGTTTTGGAAAAAATTGGGGGGCTGGAGTGGGGGCACCCCCCTCGCTTCCAAGGCCCCTGGTAACCAAGGGGTCTTTCTAGGATAGGTGGTGGTGGTGGTGGGTGGGGGGGGGGTGTTCTTTTGTTCTTAATTAAATTATCTCTGTTACATAATAATTGGTAAAACATTTACCCAGAGCTCACTCTTTCATATTCTATTTTCCCTTTTCTTTCCCTTTTTTCGCTTTAAAAATCATGGGGGGGGTGGGCCCCTGCCCCTCATATAGTGCCACCCCTGCAGACTACCCAGTTCCATAATGCCAGAGGTTAGTGCTATGACAGCTGCCAAGTAGTACTGATTTTCTGTATTTAGTACTGAAAATAGAGAATACTGGTAGTTTCATGCAAAATACTGATTTCTTAAGTTTCAGTTTATTTGTTGTCCTATGGTATTCCTGTGAAAATACTAATTTTCTCACCAAAAGACTGATTTTTCAGCCTTGAAAATACTGAAATGTTCTTTTTCAGGTTGGCAGCTGAACCTTAGAGATGAGTGTCCAACAAGTAGGCCGATGTATGTTGTTACCATTGGCTTCTTTTATTTTGTAGGGACCTTTGTCGTCAAAAAGCAGCATCCTCATAGCTGTCCATCTATGAAAGACGAGAGAGGAGAGTATATGAACGTTGAAAAATGATGTCCAGATCAGCTAAGGTTGGACAGAAGAAGGTAGGAGGAGGAAAAGGAAAGATGACACCGTTGCCAAAGCTACCCGATAAACAGAGGCCGGTGAGAGAGCAGAAAAAGGTAAAGCAATTTCTTGATTGCTTAGTAGATTGAAGTTGAATCAATTCGATATGGTGAGAATTAATGCCCCCTCCAAAAAAATCCCTTGATGCCCCTGTAGAAAACAAAGCAGGGGATTGTGAGAAAATAAATGTTCTTGAAATGATAAGCAAAGTTTACAGGTCAAAGAGAATATGAGTAGAGATATATTATTTTCATTTTCATTTATTTGTTTCTGCAACACTTTTTCTTAAACACATTAACAAAGAAAATACAATAATAATATACATATAACTGACAAGCAAAACATAGGAAAGAAAACAATTGCATTTTCTATTAAAACATATCGATTATTAGAAGGTTGCAGGGGTTGCCATATATAGAGAGAGAGATGGGGGGGGGGGGGCTGCAGTTAGATAGATAAAGAGAGATTAAGATATAATGTGAGGGAAGAAAAATAGATTTAATTTTCATCAATATTCAGATATTTTAACAACCGCATTATTAACAAAGAAAATATAAAAAATCATATGTCGATAATGGAAGAAATTAACAAGAGAGATAGAGAGAGACGGGGGGGGGGGGGGGGGGGGGGGGGGGGGGGGGGAGAAAGGGAAGAGTTTTAATAGAAATGGGATAAAAATAATTGTGAAGAAATTATGTGAATATGAATGTGAAAACATAAATATGTGTAGGCCTGCATTACAGTATTTACGTTTTTAAATTAAATACTATACATTACTTGCAGAATGGCATGTTTATGAGGTATTGTGTTATGCTATTCAACCATTCAAACATTTGCCTTAGCAGAAGAAATAGCTTTCTTTTGAATCTGTTAATCCTATGTACACAGATATGTTTCTGCATTTCTATGCTTGGAGCGCAATAGCTATCATATCGCACCATGCCTACACAAAGCTTTGTCCGAGTGGTACTCGCCAGAACTTCCGACTCAAACGATGCGATGCGTCGTAAAAATATTGATTACCGTGTAATTAATGTGTGCACGGATGAAGGCGCCGGGCACGTTTAATGACCCAGCCGCTTTCCCCAAAACACTCAATTACCATGCAAATTTTGCACCTCAGATGCGCTTTTGCATGCGTGAGGGGGGATCAAATTTCACCCTGCCCCCTTCATTTCTGATACCGCGATATGCCTCTTAATACAAATTGGGGGATTATAGGGGGGTAATTGTATACCCCTGTGGGCCCAGGGGTGTTCATTAATACCGGTTTCTGACCCTTTCTGATGAAATTTGCAATTTTTGTGAGGGTGTGCAGAGATGAGAGAGAAGTGGAGGTAAAATATGAAAATTTGCATTAAGTTATTAGAAATATACATTGCTCACGTTTATTTAACAGGCTTTGATACATGTATTTGAAGTGTTTTTTGTTATGAAATGAAAATAAGTTAGGGAGTGATTTATGAGAAATTTGCTCGGAATGTTAGGGATGAATGAGTGATATAACATTTTTTTTATTTCATTTCATTTCCAGGAGCACAATTGCACAGTACACTCATTACAATAGTAAATTTCAGTGCATTGAAAATAATCATCGCACAATATTATAAATAAAACATTCTATGTTGATTATATTAAATGTACTGAAATAATGATAGTACTTCATGTTTTTGCATTGGAGTATTGATTTTTCTTTTAAATATCCTCTTTACTACATTAAAAAAAAGTATATATTGTAAGCCTACACAGGGATTTTGAATTTTGATAATCATTTGGGAAAAAAACTTCAGAAAAGATCATTGAAATAACAAATATGTATGTAAGATGGATACTAAACTAACTTTAGGGCCTATCATTTCAGTTTTGAAATCCACACTCATTTCTCTTAAAAAATAAAGTATTCGTTCATCATTTCCACTAATAGAACATGGAGATGTTTATTAATGAAAGTTATATTTTTTAGTACATTTCATTTGTACTTTGCACTAGCATGAATAAAAAATACATTTTAATCTGAACTCGTCAAAATTTATTATGATATATCCAGAAATTATTTATCATTTTTGTATGATTTTATAATGAATATGAGTTTATCATGTATTACATTCACCTGTATATTGTTTAAGTCAAAATATAGTAGATATATATTAATTTAACAAGCAAAAGATGAAAATAAAGGATATCTTGCTTGATTTTTTTAATCACAATACTCTAATTAATGTAGATTTAAAAGCCAAATTGACTTATAAATGATTTATTTGATTAAAGTCTAAGAGGAACCAATATGCATGTACATATAATTGATATGGGTACCTTGAACTTTATAATATGGTCATATACCGTATGTACAGTGCATTACTCATCTAATGCATTGCACAATACATGCATTGCAATTTATCAAACAGTGTATATTGTACTATCACTGCCCCTTATTTGAACAGATGGGGGCAGGGGGGACTACACCTTTTATCATCCGACTGAGCAGAGATTGTGTAGGATGTTTAGTGCAAAAAGGGCATTAGTTTATAAATGCACTTTTATAGAGAGTTGAGACCTTATGGCTGTGTTCCTTGATTTTATTGAAGCTTTTTTTTTTGAAAATGGAATGATCATCAGTCTTTCGATACTTAGATGGGTGGGGGTGGCTTTTACAGAGGTTAAAAAATAGGATGTCCACCCAAACAATAATATTTTATTTTTTCCCTCAGTTCAAGGTTTGATTTCTCCCAAATCTGGGGAATTGCCATGCTTGTAACCTTTTGTAATTTGATTAATAGTCTCACTAAATGTAGTCATATCTACAAAAATAATAATTCAATATTATATAATTCATACAATAAAGTACAAAAACTATATTTAGTGACCCTATTCATTTCCTCATTTACTTTTATCACTGTTTTGTGCATACAATTTTTTTATTATGTCATTACTTTCATTTTGTTTATTAAAACACAATTTTGAAATGTCATAACTTTTAGTTTACATCCGATTTTGGTAAAATCTAAAGTGTTAATAGTATATGCCTGAATGATTTTTTTCTTAGTAAAATCAACCCTTTTGTGTGGGTAGACTTCCCTTTTGAGATATCTTATTTTAAAAACAAGTGAAAAATATCAGATGGGGCAAAAAATTTCACGCCAATCCCGGAAGCGTTACAAACCGAGAAACTAATTTCCAGGCATGATTTCCTCTCCCCACTCGAAGAAGATTGGTACAAGTGTTGAATTTTAATGACCACTCGATCCCTAACGACATTCCAACCTCCTCTCGGGTGGCATGCATGCAACATTCATGTTCCGTTGCCATGGCAACTGCTTCTTAATGGGCTGCTGCATCAATTAGCCGGGGATCACAGCCCGAGGAGGAGGATGAGAGCTTGAATGTTAAATGGCTATTCAGAATGAAAAGTTTTATTTACATGCATGGTAGGAATTTCCAGAATGTGCCTCTTGGGATTTGGATAACATTAATGAGTATACCGTACGTGACACCGTTCTCATTACGCTTTCTAAAACCAGTTTACTGGAAAACCTGTTCAGGAAACCAGTTTGGGAGATGGCTTTGCTAGCGTTCCCATTTGATCACACGAAAGTGGTTTTCAAAATCACTTCACGGGAAGCAATCTTGTTGCTACGGAAGTGCTCTCGGTGGGGTAACACCTTTTGCATGAAATTCCAAACCGCAGCGTATGTATTCCACACATGTCATGTGGAGTAGTGTGCTCAAAATGTGCGAAGATCGCTTCCCGAAGAACGGTTGTGTCCTTACGCTAAAACCAGTTTAACGAGGCAAAGCGATCTTGCAAAAATACATCGCAAGGTAATTTTCTAAAGTGGTTTGGAAGATCGCTTCCAAGATTTATTATTTCTTTTTATTCTTTTTATTTGAATTATACACTATTTAATTTTCTTGCAGATTTGACAATAAGGAGAATGTTTATCAACTCAAAGTAGGTTACAGCAGTGGCAATTCCACATGCTCAAGAAGAAACCAAATTTTGTTTCTCATTATTATGGAGAAAAATTGAAACGTTACATATTTCACAGAATAAAATACAATATAAATAGTGAGTGGGTGACATCATTGGTTCCGTAATTAATTTGCATACCAACAAAAATATGCATGCATATGAGTGCTTTGTGAAATCTGGCAAAATCTTGAAAATTCATACATTTTCTTATGCTTCAGATTTTGATGAAATTTTCAGTGTTAAAGTTGTTTTTCTTTTTTTATATTTAAATCCACTTTTGGTAGATCTGAGCTTGACCTTTAAACTTTGATGTCTTGACGAAAATAATAACAATGGTACATGTAGGCATTTAGATTGCACCATCTAGAACCATCTAAACCGGTGTGTTGGCTCAGTTGGTAGAGCGTCCGTCTCACAACCGGAAGGTCGGGGGTTCAAACCCCGGCCGCGTCAGACCAAAAGACGTTAAAAGATGGGAGCTGCTGCTACCCTGTTTGGCGTTCAACAATTAAAGGGATAGAGCCTCGTCGATCTGGCGCTGCACGGTGGCTGCCGGGCCCACGATCAATTGGGCAAAGCAAATTTTCGGAGTATTTCATTTCATGTCTATTTCGTACAATAAATTATGGATTTTCATGGATGGATTTCATTTTTTCATCTATCTAGAAATATTCTATTCCGAGGCACATTGCTATTTTCATTATCACCCTAGCTTTAGCTCAAGCTGCCTTCCAGCACTCATTTCAAGGAATTAATCCTGCTGGGTACCCATTCACTTCACCTGGGTGGAGTGCAGCACAATATGGGTAAATTTCTTTCTGAAGGAAAACACACCATGACTGGGAATCGAACCCACATCCCTCTGACTGAGAGATCTATGAGAATTGTAACCACAAGACCATGATACCCCATGTATGATTTTAACAAGCCAGTTCGTAGTTCCTTTCTGCACATGATCAAAAGATTCTACGCATGATCAGAAGAAGGTCATTTGTACTAAAGTGACATGTTGCTTTAAAATCTAATGAGATAAGCACCAACTTTGATGTCTTGATAATTCATATATTCTTTTGAATTGTCGTTTTCATTTACATCCACAAAAAACAACAATGCTGCACGAACGACTGGTATTTCACAGTTTGTCAAATACATTGTGCAACATGCTAAGATATGCATTCAAAGTAGGAGTGCAACAAATACCTTCATTAAGTGTTAATTTGTGTGCTATTCTAGTCGCCTGGTCTATTCAATATCTTCATCCTGCTATGTAAGGCAAGCTTACGTAATATCGTGCTTTGAAATCTGCCTATCATGATGAAAGAAATGAAAAGTCATTTGACCAAAATTGTCCATGAAGTCCATGAAGTAACTACGAAATGGTCTACTGAGAAAGATTGTTTCTTGAAGGATAACATCTTTTATCAATAATCATATTTTATCTTGTCGAAAACAGTGCAACAATCATCTTAGAAATTCTCTCCCTGTAACATGAATCCTTGGATTGATCCACTTCTATTTTTTGCACCCGTCAGGCCCCCCTCTTGCAAGTCAATATCTTACGAAGATCGGTCTTGGCGTAACCCCTCGATATATCCGTAGGGCAATCATAATAAATAAAATTGATCCCTTTCGACTTGCTGGCTGGCTAAGCCAGAATAAACCAGTGCAAGCTAGGTTTGGGTACAATGAGTCGAATTAGCATATTTTGTTGTGTAGGCCTAAAAAAGGTGTGATTGTACACGTATGAAGTGCTGCTTGTATGTTCTTTTTTTTTTAATATGCCTTGCATTAAGGATTAATGAATATTAAACAGCTGTAAGAACTAGATATTCATGAATTCAGCTAACTTTGGCTATGAAAGTGGAATCTCTTGGTCCCGTGGAAAGCAGATCGATTTAAAAGAAATTTGACTTAGAATTTAAGTGTACATGTATATCTCATGGTTTGCATTATCCGTCTAAACATTACTTTGACTAAGGGAAATATTTGACTTATGAAAGGTGGACTTTTAAATGCACATGTACGGGTAGACCTATTTCACTACAAAATGTGACGCAGTTCTTTGCAAATGGAATAAAAAGTATTATCAGAATGAAAACAAAAATATTGATTAAATGCTATCCAGTTTACTTTAAGGTTGAAAAATTTGAGTGTTCAATGAGTTTCATATCCTTTTACAAGGCCCCCTGATTTTCCCTGAAAGTGATTGGTTAACATTGGTTTGACTTTAAAAAAAATCTGAGCTAGAAGGTCACACTTGTCACCTGTGTCTGTGATATGTTACAAAAATGAAGCCCAGAAAAAATTGCGTTCGAAAATGATTATTTAGTGCTTCAAAAATTGAAATATAAAGTGACCAGAAACACCATCTTAATTTCATCCCATACACTTTTAGGTGTCTATAAGACGCCTGTTTACAAAATCGGGGTTTGCCTTGTAGTTTTCGCTTTTCATTCTCAATAATGGTTGTTTTCAGGGTTTATTAGTTCTAATACATGAACTTGTACACATGTTTCATCTTGGTTTGAGAATTTTTTAAATCGGCTGCTCACAAAGTTAAACAATCCCTTTAATACTTGTTACGCTCACTTTACTCCATAACCATGCTTCCCCCAAGGTCTCATGATATTTGACAACACAATGATGAAAATTCCTCTTGTGTATATTTCATGGAATTATAATTTTTCATTTTTTGGTCAACACTCAACAGTCTTTAAATTTCACCCTCTTGCATTGTGTAGGCCTGTCTTAAAGTACAATGCATTTTTTTAGGTGAAACAATGCAGATCTTTTCGTCTTTCTAAACTTTGCATGTCTTGCATTTTAAGTTCTTGTGTAGAAGTATTTAAATTTGAAATGTGTTTTTAGGTGAAATTCATACACTATGTTTAGAATATTTTGTGGACTATTATGTAAATACAGATCAGGTGAGTCTTTGAAATTAATTTTAAACTTCATTTTTTGAATATGAACGGGCTGTTATGAATTTCCCCCTTTCAATTTGTAGACATGCAGTTGTGCTCAAAAGTTAGTGAACCCCTCCATACAACGCACTCCTTCATGCTGAGTGTTGAATGTTTGATTTCCTCAATCTCATTGAATAACTGTATATTGTTTATTTGTTTGCATTCATTTCTGCTTTCAAAAACACAATACAAAAATATTCACAATTGCAATATACAAAATAATTCACAATATAAACAATGTGGTCATATTACATAATAAATACAAATTATAATGATGTGAGTATAAATTAATCTTTTACAAATGTAAACATATGTATGTATAGTGTAATAAATGAACGCAGGAGACCGCCATCGTGAGCGGTTAGGCTTGAATTGTAATTTGTAAATTAAATTGTATTAAAATTGTTCTCTTAAATAAAAAATGTAATGCTTAAATTATAATCAAATTGTAATTTGATCTGATTCGTAATTAAAACATAAATACAAAAAAAGAGTGTTGTAGACAACAACACTACAATCTTCGGCGAGCCCAGAGAAACAGACTTTATTGAATGTAATTATTTTTATCACCTGACTTCATAATCTATAACATGGCAGAACTTAAACACTTTAAATATTCATTTTCTTCAGGGGTTCACAAACGTTTGAGCACCGCTATTAGCACATCAATGTTTAGTCACAAAAAATGTGAACGGACCTTTGTGAATTTCCCCTTTCAAGGTAGTTCCAGTGCGAAACCCAAATTGCATTCTGAGCCAAAGTCTGCTTTTCCCATCATGTCGCCATCGATTTTCAGAGTAAATTTCAGGCTAATTACGAGCTGACGATATTGGCAATTTGAATGCAGACCGTCTTCCAGATGTGCGATTTGGATGTTTTTCTATAAAGGAAGACGTGTACGTTCACAATGCATCATCAAAACACAAGCCGTAAACAGCATTGAATTCTATACACTAGTAAGGCATCTGAATTAAAGAATGAACTTATGTGGTTTTGAGTGTGAGAGTAATAGAAGTATCATGTAACCCTATCTATATTCGTAAAATCACACACTGCTAAGGCATCCTATTTAAAGATTGAACTTTTGTGGGTATGAATGTAAGTTTGAAGTATTAATTGTAGTTTCTGGTCATTTTTCTTGATTCTGCAAGTTGATCGTGTGTTTCAGCCCAAAGACTGGAGATTCTGAATTCTTTGTGAGGAAGGTAGAAAAAAGGTGGATTTCGAGTCTTGAATGACTTTTGAATAATTCATGGCATATTAAGAATGGATGGATAGTTCTGAGAGGGGATATTTTCATTGTTGAATAATGTAGATTCAGTTTATTATTATTGTTATCAATATTATTACTATTATAATTATTCTTATTATCATTGATCATTATCATAAATCATCAGCATTATTACTATTGATATTTTTTTATCATTATTTTGATTATAATGATTATGACTATAATGATTATTGTTTTTATTATTAATAAATAATTCTTTTCTGCATTATTACTGTTGATATTTTTATCATTATTTTTATCATTATTTTGATTATTATGATTATGACTATAATGATTGTTTTTTATTATTAATAAATAATTCTTAGATATCACCATCATCACCATTATTATCATTACTAATATTTGTTTATGAATAATACTGCCCCAATACCAATTGCCTACAAAGATCTTGTTGAGCCTTTATATACACTGCATAAAAACAAAATTAAGAATCCCTTCCAAAAGGTCAGTGTTGTTACAAATTCGAATATTTCTTTTTTCAGTTGGGCATCCAAGTGCAAAATGAATAAGTTCTTCCCAGTGATGAATTATGCAGATCACACTAAAAGTGATTCACGTTTTCTTTCAAGCCGTTCACTTCAGCCCCACCATAATGATTTCTGCGTGTGCCTCATCCACGCCGACGACGTACGTTAGCCCATTCAAGAATTATGATGAATTTGTCTCAATTACGTGCTACATGTCCCATCCCCCCACCACAATCAAGCGGCATATTTCAAAATTTATTTTTTGATGGGTGACTCACTGATGAACTTGGTTGCGAGACAATGCCTAGATCTCAAGTACCAATTGCAGGGGTCAAACTGATGGGGAAGGAGATAAAGAGGATTTTATTCAGGGGGGAAGGGAAGAGATGATATAAAAAAAGGAATACAGATGATAATTGTATGGAAAAGGATAGGATAGTATCACTTACACAATCAGAAAGTTTTCTTCAAAGTAACCTCTGAATGTCTTTCCTTTCTTCCTTTCTGATGTTTTTTTTATAATTTATTACTCCTTTCCTTCCTGATATTTTTCTCCTTTATTTTGCCTTCAGACTCCCCTTACCCTCTTATTTGTTTATTTAAAGATTTATTTATTTACTTATTCATCTATTTAATTATTCATTCATTCATCCACCCATCCATCCATCCATTTATCCATCCATCTATCCATCCATCCATCCATCCATCCGTGCATCCATCCATCCATCCATTCATCCTTACATCTTTACATTCATTCATTCATTCATTTATATTCATTAATTTATTTAATTATTTATTTTTTATTTTTTATTCATTTGTTTATTCATTTATTTTTTCTATTTAGTTATTTGTTTATTTCTAATGCTTATTTGTATTTATTTATTATTATTTTTTTTTTGGGGGGGACAACACAACCTCATATATATGCTATTTAAATTTTTTTTTATTTAATTCATTTATTAGCCTTCTCGCTTTTCCATCATTCCATGCTCCATCATTTCTTTCTCCCCAGCTCCTTCCCCTTCTCATAGTCTCCTTTCTCTCCTCCACTTCCTCCTACTTCATTTCTTCCCTCTTTCTCCTTTCCTTCATCCTCTTCTCCCTCCTCCCCTTCATTTTCTCCATGTTATCTCCTCTTGATCCTTTGTCTTCATTATCTTCTTTCCACTTCAGCTGCTGATAACCACAATAACATCTTCAATGTCATGCAAATCATTATCACAATAATCTCTATTATTACATCATATTGGATTTTTTCCACCTACATGTAGATAAAGAGAAAAGGCCTGTGCCATCACATCGGGCTTGTCTCATCGGGTTGGGCAATTGGGTAACCCAACCATACAAGAAAAGGACCCCCTAAATTCCCGCAAGGTCGGGTCCACTTTACCCACCATTCCAGAAAAGGGGGGCACCCTAAATTCCTGTGTACTCCATGTTCAGTGAAAAATGCGGGGGGGGGGGGGGGGCACTGTCATTGATGAGTGGATACCATGCGTGACCAAAGGGTCTTGAAAAGCAACCTAAACACGTATTTTCCTTATTCTGAAAATGAACCCCTAAACAAGTATAGTGATATTTGATTGTTTGTCACTGGTCCGTCGGTCATCGGTTTTACCTTTACACACCATTATTTTGGTTTAGTAAGACCCCACCTTCCACACTTTGCCCAAATCGGACTCTAAACACGTAGTGTTGGGGAAAAAAGGACAACCGTATATTTTACCCTAAACACGTTTATTTTTCTGTTCGAAATAGATACCCTTTTTTCAATATTTTTGTGTTTATGACACCCTTATCACGTTACGTACGTGACGTGCCCTATCTTTAAAAAGACATCCTTTTCACATGCATTTTTTGGTCGCGCATGGTATCAACTCGTCAATGTAAGTGGCCCCCCCCCCGGGGAAAATGATAGCAAAATTATCAAATGGTTGGGTAAACTGGACCCTACGTTTTGGGAATTTTATTTAGGGGGTCATTTTCACGAATAGTAGGGAATATGCGATTGACGACCCAACATGATAACCCGATTTGATGGCACAAGTGGAGAGAAAGGTGTGTATGAGAATGAGATGCAGGGAGAACAGAAATAAAAAAGAAGAAATTAAGGGAAAGAGTTAATGAAACTTATGTTAATGCTTAATCATATTTCAAGAATTTTAAGTAGAATTTTAAGTAGATTTTTCTTAAGGACATTCCACTTTCTTTTTTGTTGAACTTCCAGAGAAGCAATGACTGTTGCCCACTCTTTTCTTTGAACTTTCTTCAACATGGAAGTTCAACCTACTCTGATTGCCCCCATATGGTTTCTGGAGGCAATGTTTATATTACCCAGTATACCTTCGACCCTTGACCCGTCCATCATAAAGAGGTCATACCCCAGTATCTAGCGAGAGACAGTGTTCATATTTTTACCTATCCTCTTTGTACTTTGGCCATGTTTTATCTGGGTCAATGGCCAAAATATTAAACAAATATTGTTTTGCCTTGAAAAGAATGCTTTATGGTTATTCCCAGAGCATGGCAAAAGCATGTTGGATGAAATTTTTGATGAAAAATCAGTAATTAATCAACGAATTCAATTATCGTAATTATAGCAAATAAATTCTTTGTAAATATGGATTACAAATTGCAACTTGATGGATCACTTTTAACTATGTATAGCAAGACACTTTATTTTTCTGCTGCAAGAAGTAGAGTAGCAATTGATTATGACATTTGTCATTGTTTTTGTAAACTTAGAATGGCTCGCAATTAATTGATAATTGCAACCCCAAAGAATAAAGAAACTGATGAGGTTGATGATAGCAATAAATAATTGACTATGCTGGTGAACATCTTATGCCGTATTGGCAGTCAATAGTAATATTTATACCTGCAATTTGACCAATCGGAAACATTTTCTATTCAAATGTGGTATATTTTAAATACTAACACCTGTTCAATTGCAATATATGGCTAGTGAGAATGGGGTCCTTGAGGCAACTACAGTGTACATACTTACACCAGAGTCATACGGACTAAATTCGCTGTATATTTTGGGAATCTTCCCAAAATATGAACCACATGGCCCTCGAAGTGGAATTGAAAGTGAGATAAATCCCGGGGAATGGGTTTAAATAAACAAGATCTTGCCTTGATCAAGTAGACAGTAGTTAGCCTTTAGACCTTTCGGTTTGAACTTTGACACGCAGCAATTTTGGTTGAAAAATCAAGTCATCTGTTCCTCTTTTGGGGTTAATACCTTGGAAGCTGTTAGTCTGCAGGCACAGACCCTGATTGAAACTTTGATGACAAGTGTGTCTCCACGCAAAGACTAGCACATACAAAACTGCGAGAGGGACTTCAGTACACAAGGCATGAGTAGGCTGCAATTCAGACCCTTTACTCGAGTGAAGGGTTTGCCCAGCAGACTAGGAAGCTATGGCCACATGTGGACTTCCAGAAAGGTGAGTTGGGAGCCAAATAGTCTGCAGACACATACCCTGATTGATTTTTTTTATCATATTAAAAGTTGGTTTAGAGACAAGACTAGCAGAACGACAACTGACCTTTGCATAAGTCCCGTCTGTTATTTTAGGCTGCATATTCAGCCTATTTTCCTTAACAAAGGGGATTTCAGGGTAAATATAGGTTAGTATGGTAGTGAATTGCCAAGTCGTCCACTCCCACATGGTCTACCTTCATTTAGTCTAATGCCATTCCATCCATCAACATTTTGTCTATCAACATCACTGCCCTTTTTAACTTTCTGCTTCATCTTCAACTGAATTGCTGTCTAACAGAAAAAGAATGGCCTCGGTTTCCAATCCTATAGAAACTGAAAAATCCAGTAAAATGCTATGAATAAGAGGCCGTTCTCATTACGCTTTCTAAAACTAGTTTACTGGAAACTGATTCAGGAAACCACTTTGGAAGATCGCTTTGCTAGCGTTCTCACTTGATCGCACGAAAGTGGTTTTCAAAATCACTTCACGTAAAGCGCTCTTGTTGCTATGGAAACGCTCTCGGTGGGGTGAGACATTTCGCGCCAAATTCGAAACCGCAGCATAGGCATTCTACACCTTGTGTGGAGTAGCGCACTCAAAATGTGCGAAGATCGCTTCCCGAAGATCGGTTGTGTCCTCACGCTAAAACCAGTTCAACGAGGCAAAACGATCTTGAAAACTACATTGCGAGGTGGTTTTCCAAACTGGTTTGGAAGATTGCTTCCAAGACCGCTTTGACCGTTCTCACTACGCGTTAAACTAGTTTCCACTAAACTAGTTTCCATTAAACTAGTTTTGGAACGTAGTGAGAACAGCCTCTAAGTTACCTAAACAGGCAATGACATTTTATGAACTACTTATGATGCCAATGAACTTTTAATTGAAAGTATATATATATATATAATTTTGTACAAACTTGGCAGCCATCGGCTCTTGTGGTTGGGCATTCCATATCATGAACACAGACAACCTCTATTTATTTCTGAGGAAATTAGAGATAAGGAAGCCAGAATAAAGTTTACTCTGTTTAAAGGTATTTGAGGTAATGGCCCTTTTCAGTTGAACTTGTCACATTAATCTCAAAATGGACACGAGTGTAATTCACACAAGGCATGTTTTGTACAAGATCTGTTTGAGGAATTTTGTTGGCCTGTGTGTTGGCAAAATAGGAGGAAAATTGGCATTTATGTCAGACCTGAATATGGTTCCCTTTTTGGCATGCAACTCTGAAAGATTTTGATATCATATATACATGTATGGGTCGTATGGTAAATCATGGTGTACACCAAAGTATGATTTTCTCACCTTTTTAGCAATCTACATGTCACCTCAAAGTTTCTGAGTCAGGCCATTTTATTTTGATTTTTCATATATTCACCCTCATATGTAAAAATGATTAGGGCCTAATAGAAATTTTTAATGAATGGAAGTTAGCCAGTTATCAGAGTATTCATTCTAATGTAAACTCGCTAATATTGTTCCATTTATGGTAGCTGGCCCCTGTATTTTGATTATGAAAAGGCATACAAAACAAATTACCAAATTACAAATGAGACATATAGATTTATATGTCTCATTTGTAATTTGGTAAGTTGTTTGTATGCTTTTTAAATTTTGATAGTAAAACTTGTATTTTGATTTAACAATATTTAGCAGAAATGCCTGCAAAAAGTACAAAAGAATACATAGGCCGTGTTTATGCTTCCACTTTTCAGGCCAGAATCAGCGTTTCCAAACGTAATTAGTCCAAAACACGGTTGCGTCAATGCTTACTTTCATTTAAACGATGTTTCAAAACGCGGATCGTAAACTCACAAAAAGGTGCGTTTGTAAACGTCGTTTGACCAGAATGAAGCTTTCTGGGGAATGATAAACAGAACTACGATCGTAAACGTGTTTAAATGACGTCATTTGGTACATGCTTCCGGTGAGATGAAAATCCGCGGGCAAATACAGTCGTATTGCTCCATGTAATCTCCACATAATAACAATCGGAAAAAAAAGGCACGCCCAATTCGACCTCGCTTTACGATGCGAAGCCAGCTGGAGATCATGATTTGCTCTGAAAAGTTAAGCATAAAAAGCACTCCCAGAACCATGTTTACGATCGGCGTTTTGAATCGACGTTTGAAATCGCTGATTCTGTCCTCGCAATGGAAGCATAAACACACCCCATAGTTAGCGATGATCTTTTCCCTTTCCCCCAGTAGAATTTTCATTTTTTTATCGATGTGAATGGGAAATTTGTCCAATGAATTCACAGAATTGAATTGATTTACCTCCATGACCTGAATGAAGACCCACATAAACATTTCAAGAGCTCTTAATCGGTAGGAGTGGTCCTGGACAATAGGGCCATTTTATTCCTCTTGAACTACTCAGGGACTTCCAATGAACTTCTGGTAGAAGGGCATGTCTTTTTCTCTTGGGTCATCGTAAAGGGGTACACGAGGATGAAACTTTTAAAGAGATCAAAATTAGAGAATGGCAAAGTTACAACATTTTAAAGTTTTGCTTTATTTGCTATTACAGTTCCGTGCATGTTTTGAATCAGACCAATCTTATTGAAACGTTTGATCCCTTTTTAGATATTTGAAGAAAAGATCAAACTTGAAAAGGGAATAAAAAAAGTAACAACATTTCAAAGTTTTGAATCAGGCCAATCTAATGGAAATGATCTCATCCATATTTTTTCTATATTTTATTTTTCGAAATAGACATGAAATGAAATACTCAAAATTTGCTTTGCCCAATTGATTGTGGGCCTGGCAGCCGCTGTGCACTGCCAGATCGACGAGGCTCTATCCCTTTAGTCGTTGAACGCCAAACAGGGTAGCAGCAACTCCCATCTTTTTACGTCTTGGTCTGAAAAAATAAAATAAAATATTTTTATTTTCTCGTCATTGTCATGTGAAATGAAATTTCATTCCTCCCTAAACACATGGAATTCCATTATTTTAACATTTTGTGCTTCAGGCAAGGAGGTCCTAATCGTCAAATTCGTAAAAATTGAAATATTGTATAATTCAAACAATAAAAAACCAAAGAAATAGTGAGTGAGTGACATCATCAACTCTCTCATTTGGATGTAACTGGCTCGTTCATATAACTATTTTGTTGAAAATAAGCGAAACTTTGAAATGTCATAACTTTCTTATTTTACATCTGATTTTGATGAAATTTTCAGCATTGTGCTTGTCTGATTTTTCTCCATTGATTTAAATCAACATTTTTCTGAGGTGGACTTGATCTTTAACTGGAGTGAAGGGTTTGCACAGCAGACTAGCATGTACTGCAGTGTTCTTTATCTCTCATGCCTGGATCCACTCTGTCTAATGTGATGAATGACAACATGTAGATTACATTCATTTCTGAGAAGGGTTAGGTATGATACATCTCCCTTGAGAGCTGAGAGTGTATATTTCATGAATGGATTAATTCATGAGGTCACTACACAAGGTCATTGACTCTGGCATGGGGAATTCCCCTGATAGTGACTAGACTGGAATGTGGTATTCCATCTCCCCTTGAAGTTGCATAGGTGTGTGGTAGAGAATATTGGTCATAATGATCTTATCCAGAGTAGATCATGATTATGATGATGATGATTATGGTTGTGGTGGTGATGATGACGGTGATGATAAGGTGCTGATGGTGGTGGTGGTGGTGATGGTAGTGGTGATGATTATTATTATGATGATGATGGTGATGATGACGATGGTGGTGATGATAGTGCATGGTGATGATGATGATGATGCCGTTGATGATAATGGAGATGATAGGGGTGATAATAATGATGATGATTATGATGATAATGATGATTATTATGATGATGATTATTATGATGATTATTAATATTATGATGATAATGATGATGATTATTATAAGGATGCTGACAATGATGATAATGATGATTCACGATTTCCCTGCACAAGGTCATTGACTCAGGCCAGGGGAATTCCCTGGTGGTGACTATCGGAATATGGTAACACACCTCCCCTTGCTGTTTGAGATATAGATCGTAATGACTTTATTCATATGTCTTTGCATGTGTTTGGGATGATTACCATGTGATTGCTCTGCACCTGTAGCTATTGAAGTGCATTTATTATTATCACCAAATATCAACCTGAAGTTTACATGAAACAGTACATCATGCAAGAAAAATATTATGTATTTGGAGCTAGCACAATATTAAACAAAATGCTAATGGGGACATGCCCAAGTAATGAATGCTATTATGATTATCATAGTTTGAATTATTAATGTTTAAAGAATTGTCTGAGAATTTTTGAGAGATGACAGACATACACTTTTCGGAATGATGAAAATATGAACTATCAAATTCTTTCCATTCTTTTTAGGAAAAATGTGAGTGCGAAAAGGTCCACTGCAGAAAGGTGAAATATGAGTGCAGAAAGGTCCACTGCAGGTCATGAAATGCCCCAACATTGAAACTCTGAAATATTGCGGTCAACCATTTTGTGTGTAGTCCAATACATGCTTTTCTGTGTGAGGTGACTCCTAGCAGAATTTAATCACTTAAGTATGCTTTGTATCTAAATGCAAAATTATTTCTAAAGTGGACTCTGAAGTTCAACAATTCATAGTTTATTTATGACAAAATATCTACCATGCTGCCGATACTACACAATCTACTGCAACACGCGTTAGTCTGAAGAAGCCTGCAGAAATGAGTAAAGCAAAAGCTCACAAGTTAAAAACTAAATTTATTGTGAAAAGTTGAAGAAAAAAAAACGCCACTTGAGTTCTACCAATCAAATGAATCTATTTTATGGATGTCTATTCTTCTGCATTATATTGAAGTCCTGATTAAACCTAGAATTCTGAAAACAAATTAAATCTTAAGATGGACCAGTATAACATGTGGCACAAACTACGTAGCCAGGTCGCTTCTTATCTCGAGCAGACAACAACTTCTTCTTATGCATGTATTCTGAAGGGTGCTTGTGGCTGACCTCTTCTGTATTGCATCCCGTCTCCTCTGCATCCTTTAGCGCCTTTCTGGCCCCGAGCGGTAGACATTGTCATTTGCAAGCTGCTGCCTCCGCAGCCTGATCCGCATCGGTCTTGAGTTTTTTTTTCATGGTGAAGATGCTCAGATTGATGACAAGTTACAAGAATGCTTCCTTCATTGGCTCAGTTTGGAGGAACTTGCTCTGAGTGTGACATGTGACCTTGGGCTGTGGAGTGTGTATGATATACTTCATGTTTACTGGCCTTCACAAGTTCACACATGGGGGGGGGGCTTAGGGGCCATGGACCCCCCCCCCCCGAAAAAAAAAATCTAAACTAGAACTTTAATTTCGTCATGAGGACGAATTAGGTGATCTGTTTCTGATTTTCATGATCACAAATACAATCATCATGTTTATTGAGATCAATACGATGATCATGTCGAAAACTAAATTTTTATTATGAAAAGAACATGTTGAATACTCTTGAAAAGAGGGAAATGAGAAGTTTTGTTAAATAGGTGTAGGTGATACACATAGTACATGTACATGTTATATTAATAGGCGTTTTAAACTATTTTATTGTGCATTATTTTAACTTATATACCTTGTAATGATCATAAAGGACCATTTGTGAAATGTTGAAAAGAAACAAAAAAGAAAGAAAAAATCTCATGTTCACCCCTGGGCGCAAGTCTGAAGCTTTATCAACTGAGCTACACTATTTCCCATAGACTGTCGATTGACAGATCACCCATTAAAAAAAATAATAGTAAAAAATCCAAGACCAATGAGAAATGAGAAACAGAATAAAGGGGAAAGAGAAGGATAAATATGACATTATTTTCTAAATATGTTGTCAAAATCTATCACAAAATTTGACCTTTTAGTCACAAGAAGATCAACATTTTCAATTGCTCACTTCGCTCACATGCATATTTTAACACTTTTTGCCCCATATGCCATGCCTCACCCCTCAAAAATGTTAGCTCTTTATGTTACTCTTCATGCCTATAATTATAGCTGGTGTTGGACATAACTGCTCTACAGTATGAACAAATTATCTGAGGGCAAGACCTGAGATCGTCTTGGCCTGCCAGTTTTCTCAATAGTTAAACAAATAGTGCCCCCTCACTACCAAAACAAGCTATGTTTAAAAATAAAAGATGAATAAAATGAAATAGATGAAACAATAATAGATAAGAATGAAAAAAATTAATGAATCAATTAATTGATAAATAAATGAATAAATAAAGAAGTGAATAAATCAATAAATGAATAATTAATTAAATAAATAATTCAAGTAATTAAAAAAAGATGAAAATTGCCTTAAAAGTCAGAATTGAGAGGGAAAAAATGAATAGGTGGAAGAAATCTCCTGCTAATTGTGTCCTCTTGACAAATATAAATCTTTTGCAAATAATATTGAGATTATTCTGTTATGGAAGGTTTGTAAGATCAGAATTAGAGGAATTATTTGAAAACCCAAGCTGGTGAGTCTTCTCTCCTTATTATCATGGAATTCTAAACTATCCTCTTCAGACACTACATAAATGTATAGAGTGTTGGCTGCCTAGGGAAATGAAGAAAAACAGGTTAAAAGAAAGGGAGATAGGAGTCATTCAATTCATTTAAATTAAATTCCTTTAGGGGGAGAGTTGGTTACGACTATTAGGAGAGACTTGGTATTAAAGGTATATGCATATTTAATACATGGTCATGTTTTCTGGGGTGCGTTCATTTTGAATCATTTTACCTAAGAAATATGTTTTTTTCTTCAAAATAAAGGTGGTTCAAGTAGTATTCTCTTTCGATGGGTAACATGAATGAATATCTTTCAAAAAAGAGATAAGCTATGACTGGGCCTCTATGAATCAATGTTCAGCCGTTCAGCGGCATGATAATTTGCAAAATGTGAGGGGGGCATGGGTAATTTCAAAATAGTCGCGAATGAGTGAAGCAGTGAACAAAAAAAAAAGTTTTTTGTTTTTGTAATTGAAAATCTAATTTTTTAAATTCAGGTTTAATTTAGATCATTGTCTAACTCTGATCTAAAATTATGGGAAGCCAAAAGTGTCAAAATGTTAATTAAGTTGTATGTTTATTATGTTTACTGTGCTCTTTCCTGATGCATTGATGGTGAAGACAATTGTCTTTTTATACTTCCTAGACAATTATGAATTATTTGAGAGCCAAATGAGCTGAATTTGATAGCTCTACTTTTAGTGATTTAATTGGCTATCCATACTTAAACCACAAGTTTAAACCTGAGTTTAAGTTAAATCGAACTTCAGAATACGGGCCTTTTTGTCTCACCTGCGAAGCAAAGTGAGACTATAGGCGCCGCTTTTCCGGCGGCGGCGGCGGCGGCGGCGGCGGCGTCAACATCAAATCTTAACCTGAGGTTAAGTTTTTGAAATGACATCATAACTTAGAAAGTATATGGACCTAGTTCATGAAACTTGGCCATAAGGTTAATCAAGTATTACTGAACATCCTATTAGAGTTTCATGTCACATGACCAAGGTCAAAGGTCATTTAGGGTCAATGAACTTAGACCATGTTGGAGGAATCAACATCGAAATCTTAACCTGTGGTTAAGTTTTTGAAATGTCATCATAACTTAGAAAATATATGGACCTAGTTCATGAAACTTGGACATAAGGTTAATCAAGTATCACTGAACATCCTGCATGAGTTTCACTTCACATGACCAAGGTCAAAGGTCATTTAGGGTCAATGAACTTTGGCCGAATTGGAGATATCTGTTGAATTCCCATCATAACTTTGAAAATTTATGGATCTGATTCATGAAACTTGGACATAATAGTAATCAAGCATCACTGAAAATTTTGTGCAAGTTTCAGGTCTCATGATTAAGGTCAAAGGTCATTAGGGTCAATGAACTTTGGCCGAATCGGGGTATCTGTTGAATTACCATCATAACTTTGGAAGTTTATTGGGCTAGTTCATTAAACTTGGACATTAGAGTAATCAAGTATCACTGAACATCCTGTGCACATTTCAGGTCACATGACCAAGGTCAAAGGTCAATGAACTTTGGCCGAATTGGGTGTATCTGTTGATTTACCATCATAACTTTGAAAGTTTATGGATCTGATTCATGAAACTTGTACATAAGAGTAATCAAGTATCACTGAATATCCTGTTTGAGTTTCACGTCACATGATCATGGTCAAAGGTCATGTAAGGTCAATGAACTTTGGCCATGTTGGGGTTTTTTGGTGAATAACCATCATATCTCTGTAAGTTTATTGGTCTAGTTCATAAAAAGTGGACATAAGAGTAACCATGTATCACTGAACATCTTGTGCGAGTTAGAGTAGTATTCAAAGTCAGCACTGCTGCTATATTGAACTGCGTGATGCAGGTGAGACGGCCAGAGGCATTCCACTTGTTGTTTAATTATATTAACACACATCTAAACATGATTAAAATTGTATCCGTTTTCCCTATCCCTTTTAAAATTTTGATGATAGAAATAAGGGGGTCAAGTGCCAGCCCCCTACACTAGCCCCCCCCCCCTCCTTTACGACAGGCAGTCAATATGTGTACCTTCTACTTTGTATTGAATTACAGCCATCAGAAGCTATGTCACCTTAATTGAATCAATTACAGAAACATTAAGGTTAATTTGTTATGGAATGTATCCCGCAACCAGATGCGCATACCAATCCAATGATATTAGGTGTAGGTGGCTTGAAACAAATCCACCGCTGTCACAATATTTTTGTATTATTGTATAGGCCTATACATGAAGTAAATCAACATAAAACACAACATTTGTTACGTATATGTTCATTCAGTACTGTGAGGTAAGCAGGTATATGTAGATTCTTCATTTCTGTTACTGTTTATAGTAACTTGAGTAGGAACTCAGCAGGACAGCATTTTGCGGGTAAACACCAAGCTGGTATATAACCAAGGGTGCGTTTATTCGACACTTTTTTACCCTAGAATCATGATTCGAATCATGATTCAAATCACGATTCTGCAGAATCACGATTGCGTTTAGTCGAAATTGAATATAATCATGATTAGAATCACAAACATGAAACACGAAAAAAGGGGCGTTTGGAAAAACGTTTCTGTAGAATCACGAACGAAAAAGGTCGTATGAACGATATCGTGATTTGAATCATGATTCTATGACGTCATTGTGTCGTGCTTCTTCCGGGTTCGACTCAAAGGCGCGCGCTGTGTTTCGTGCAGGTTAATTTTCGTGTAGTGCTCAGTATTGCCAGCATTTAGGAATTATCATTCTGTGTATTGTACCCCGGGGTTGTACTGTAGCGTCATTTGTATATTTCATTGTTTTCATCCATCATTTCTTCAAGTTCCCAAGGCACACATTGGACTGACGACCGAACTCAGGGCTCTGCTTGTGCTTTGGGCTCAGCCTGAAGCACAAGCATCCCTTACCGGGATTCACAGAAATAAGACGATCCCTTTCAGCGGCGCTTGCGAGGGAGGGATTTCAACGGAGATGTGGCACCGCCTGTCGAGACAAAATTAACAGAATTCGTGCCCAGTACAGGACCATCATAGACAAGAAAAATCGATCGGGAGGTGGGAGGGAGGATGATGACCCCTTCTGGTTCCCGATCAAAAACAATACGAGGTACAATACACGGAATTCTGGAAGTAAAAGATTTATTTTTCGGAAGCCGAGTAAGCGTTGCACTTGCACAAACGATCGCGCGTTAGCTCCGGCGGCAGCAAAAATCTAGCAGCCGACGTGAAGTTAGAAACACGTGCGAAAATGTTGACCTATACTTCCTGGGTCAAACTGCGCACTGTGATGCGCACTGGATCGGCCCGAATTCAGGGAGAAACAGCGTTAGAAAGATGGTCGTATAAACGCTGATTCTGTCGGATCGTGATTCATGCTGCTGTTTTGAATCATGATTCAAATGGTGATTCAAATCATGATTCTGGGTCGAGGTCGCATAAACCCAGCCCAATTACATTTAAGTTTATATTTTGATTAACAATATCCCAAACAAAGTTTGAATCAAAATATGCATGTTTATCAACAGATTAATGGAAATTAGATGTAATCCAAGAAACAGGAAAAACACTACATTCCCTGACCCCCCTCTCCCCCCAAAAAAATCAAAATCAAATTATGAAATTCATGCAGTGTAATTTATAAGGGTGAAAATAATTTATTATCCACCCTTTTTAGATTCTGCCATTACATTTTAAACTAATCAACTAAATGAAAATAGGAATTTGATTGGAATGTTTGAATTCTGCAAATTATTTGATATTTTCTGGACAGGTTATAGCAAATTCACCCCTTACGAAGATGGGAATATGTTTCGACTCATCAGAATTCTGAATATTATGCCTGCCTGCAGAACATGACAACACTAGAGAAACCCATTTGTCATATTGGGAGAAAGTGAATGTCGCCATCTTGTGTCGGGATTTACCTCATGGAGAGAAGTGGATGAGCCAGGGAGATGAGCAAATCCCAAAAATCTTTGAATGTGGCAAGATTGTCAAGTGATAAGGCCAAGATAAAACCCTCAATGTATTTTCAAGACTTGTGCATATGCTTGTTTATATATCATGTCCAGGCTGACCCCTCCCCCAAAAGGGAATGATAATCATTGTTAGCTTGCATGGGTATAAATTTCAACATTTCTCCCACTCTTTACTGCTAACTAAATCAGGAATTTCTCAAATGTAAAATCTTGCATTTATGAGATTAAATTGATAAGATTACCAATCTCAAACAGAAAAAGCTGTTCCAAAAATGTCTTCATATTACTAGTTAGCTGTTGACCTGTATGGGTGAATGCCCTTTTGGCTCCGAAGAGGTAATGGAATGAGTGGAAGAGGGTAAAAAAATTGCAATCTAGAACCTCTGTGCGAAAGTGGATATCATTACGTATTGAATGTTTGCTCATTAACTGAAGTGGTCTGGAAATCAATTGTAAACTTTTTTTTTTATTTACAAAAGGGTTTTTAGAGGTCACAAGAGACGGAAAATTGTTAAATGTTGAGATGAGCTGGGCCCGTCTTATAAAGAGTTACGATTGATCCAATCAACCACAACTAAGGAAAGCCAGCAAGATGAACTTCTAAAATGCATGTTTAAAAAAAAATCTAGGTTTGTTGCTAGTGACAATACAGTGTGCTTTCTCTTTGTTTACCAAAAACGTTCTGCAAATTTCTGGTGGAATAAATATAACAACGATGGATTACCATATAGCAGAGCTGCCAACCTGAAAAGAAACATTTCAGTATTTTTTAAGCTGAAAATCAGTATTTCGGTGAGGAAATCAGTATTTTCAAAAAATAACACAGGACCACACATACAACTGAGACTTTAAAAATCAGTATTTTACATGAAACTATCAGTATTCTTCTCACTTTTCAGTACTAAATACTGAAAATCAGGACTACTTGGCAGCTCTGATATAGTTAAGGACGCAGTGGATCAATCACAACTCTTTGTAAGATGGGACCTAGATATTGATATCAGGGGCCTGTCTTACAAAGAGTTACGATTGATCTGATCAACCATAACTATGGACGGCCAGCAACGTCAACATCTAATGCAAATTTGTTCAAAATATTTTCTAGATATAATGTATATTCGTACACTCATTGTTTTCCTGAAGATTCAGTATGATTGATTCTCTTTGTTTACTCAGGAGGTTGTGCCAATATCTTCGAAGAAAAAATTATGGTATGGTAGGATTTCCATACAGTTGAGATTTATTGGATGAATTGCAACTATTTGTAAGACTTAGCCCTGTGTTGGCTGTAGGTTGCAGCTTATATAGTTGTTTCATTTTCTTTTTGAAGCCTGGATAAAATTCTAATTGCCTTTTTTAAAGTGCAGGATAGACCTTAATAAATTGGGTAATTCCAGAACTCGCACTGTCCTGCACTCTGACGTCAGAGTGCAGGACAGTGCACTTGGATGCAATAGTGCAATGCGCTGAATGTCATGTGATCCGATTTGGACCAATCAGATTACGGAACATTCTTGGGAGTTGTATAAGAGCAAATAATGGCTGTGGCCAATGCGATGCCAGTACATCACATTATCATTAGCCTAATATTAATAGCTCTGAGACGTGACAGATGGTTTCAAAATCTTGAAAGCTTGAAAAGCGGACTGACCTTATTAAATTCCACCTGCTACAATATAATAAATAGATAAAATGAATGAATGAATGAATAAATAAATGAATACATGAATGAATGAATGAATAAATGAATGATTAAATTAAAAAATGTATAAATAAGTAAATAAATAAATGAATAATTAAATGAATAAATAAATAAATGAATAGATAAAACTTTATCCCAATCCACCTGCTGAAAAATAGAGCCTAAAAATAAAACATGGAAATTTAGATTGAATTTATCCTATTCCAACTTGTACAAAGTATAGCCTGCTAAAATGTGGCAATACATCCTGCATTTTGTACAGTGGGATGGAATTAAGGGTTTAATTCTTCTTTAAAACTTTTAAATATTTTTTTCTCTTCTAACATTGCTTCATTTAAAGGCAATTTGAACCAGCCTATGTGGAGCTGGAAAAGAAAAGGTTCCAATAGATGTAAGAAAAAATAACTTCAATGTGACTGTATGCCAACATCAGAATGCATGCACGGTGCTGGCACTTGGCCATCTTTTAAAACTTGATGCTTGTGTAATCAGGTCCTCATTTTTAATACCAAGGAGGCAATGATGACATTGCAAGGCTAAATCATCTATGAATTTAAATGAAAAAAAAATCCAGATTTATTGCATCAATTATGACTGCTCTCGTGACCATGTACATCATGAATGCAATGGAGGGGAACCCATTAAATGTTGATGATTAATTACAGAGCATGATTTATCTTTATGGACGGATGTTAAAGGGGAGGGCCATTTTGAAAATAAATACAAATTGATCTATAAACAAGATTTTGTAAATGAAGCATAAAAGCTAGAATAAACTGAAAAGTGAGATTATCTGATAGATGAATGATTATTTTAAAAGTTGAATAAATGAAGAGATACAACAAAATGAAATATGTGATGTGTATTTGTACTCTTAACCTTGATCTTGTGCTATAGGCCAGGGAAAAAAAATACACGGGGGCTCGGGGCGATTTTGCCCCCGAAATGCCCTAAAGAGCCCTGGAAAACTAAAATGGAGCCCCTGAAATTCATATAGGGTCCCATGTAAACTTTAACACAAATTAGGGTATATGGGCTAGTGAGCTCAAAAATAGCCCCGGAAAATAAATTATTAATTTTTTCCCTGCTATAGGCCTATATATGCATGATTGTAATATCAGAGGTTATTTTTCCATATGTTGCGGGTGTAGAAATTGTAATAGTAATGAGTAAATTTGCATTAATGCTGATAATTGAATTGCTTTCTTGAAAATGACATCATAGACTGTTTAGATATGAAACAAAAATAAATGAGAAGATGGCACTATTCAATTTTGAGATTTTGTACCATGACATTTGTCTTTTCTTCTATTGCAGAAAGTTTGTGGTGACATTCATGATACAGTAAGAAATAAAAAAAAAACATTAAAATTTACCAACATCTTATGTGATGACAAACACACAAGAGGTAAATGATTTCAAACCATCAAAATAAAAGAAAAACAGCAACAAAGGTAATGAAATAAATTATAGTAAGATTAAAAAAAGTAAAATGTTTGTTGTTTTGCATTGTTGAATTGAATGACTTCGGTCACCATGTCAATTTGCGGAACCCGAAATAAATAACAGTAACATTACAAAAAAAGTAAAACGTTTTGCATTGTTGAATTGAATGAGTTTGGTCAGCATATATCAATTTTGAGGAACTGTAATAAACCATAGTAACATAAAGGAAATGTAAAGCATTTGTCATTTTTGTCTCACCTGCATAGCAGAGTGAGACTAAAGGCGCCGCTTTTCCGACGGCGGCGGCGGCGTCAACATCAAATCTTAACCTGAGGTTAAGTTTTTGAAATGACATCATAACTTAGAAAGTATACGGACCTAGTTCATGAAACTTGGCCATAAGGTTAATCAAGTATTACTGAACATCTTATTAGAGTTTCATGTCACATGATCAAGGTCAAAGGTCATTTAGGGTCAATGAACTTAGACCATGTTGGAGGAATCAACATCGAAATCTTAACCTGAGGTTAAGTTTTTGAAATGTCATCATAACTTAGAAAATATATGGACCTAGTTCATGAAACTTGGACATAAGGTTAATCAATTATCACTGAACATCCTGCGTGAGTTTTATGTCACATGACCAAGGTCAAAGGTCATTTAGGGTCAATGAACTTTGGCCGAATTGGGGGTATCTGTTGAATTCCCATCATAACTTTGAAAGTTTATGGATCTGATTCATGAAACATGGACATAATAGTAATCAAGCATTACTGAACATTTTGTGCAAGTTTCAGGTCTCATGATTAAGGTCAAAGGTCATTTAGGGTCAATGAACTTTGGCCGATTTGGGGGTATCTGTTGAATTACCATCATAACTTTGAAAGTTTATTGGTCTAGTTTGTTAAACTTGGACATTAGAGTAATCAAGTATCACTGAACATCCTGTGCGCATTTCAGGTCACATGACCAAGGTCAAAGGTCAATGAACTTTGGCCGAATTGGGTGTATCTTTTGAATTACCATCATAACTTTGAAAGTTTATGGATCTGATTCATGAATCTTGGACATAAGAGTAATCAAGTATCACTGAACATCCTGTGCGAGTTTCAAGTCACATGATCAAGGTCAGAGGTCATGTAAGGCCAATGAACATTGGCCATGTTGGCTTTTTTTTTGTTGAATAACCATCATATCTCTGTAAGTTTATTGGTCTAGTTCATAAAAAGTGGACATAAGAGTAACCATGTATCACTGAACATCTTGTGCGAGTTAGAGTAGTTTTAAAAGTCAGCACTGCTGCTATATTGAACCGCGTGATGCAGGTGAGACGGCCAGAGGCATTCCACTTGTTGAATTACTGCATTGAGTGAGTTTGGTCAGGGTATATGAATTTTGATCAAGTATTTATTATTTAGCATTTTGTATTTGGAGAAATAAAGTTTTAGGGGGCCTATAAATAATAAAGCAAATTGAAGTAAGATTTTATTTTGTTTTTGATCAGATTTGAATTATAGTCATTTGAATAAAATTGAATGAATATAGAAATAAATTAATTAAAAATCATACATTCAAGTATTAAATTGATAATGATCTTCATGAGTAAATAGATATTTTAGTTAATGATAATGCTTTATTTACCCAGGGTAGCCACTTCAGTTTGGAAACTGCTCTACCAGCAGGCCCTGCGTAACAATGTTATTATTACCCTTCTCCAATCTAAATACTTAGCGCCTAGCAAGAAGGCAGAAGGTCATAACAGAAGTCTCTGTTATGACTCAGCCAGAGATCGAACCCACGACCTCCTGTTTGTGAGGCAGACGCTCTACCACTGAGCCACCATGCCCGGTAGTAGTTAATGAAAGGAGATGTAAGTAAACAAATAGACAACAGTCTTAAAAAGAATTTCAGATAGATACATAATTGAATAATGGAATAATGTTCTCATATGAATGTTTATATGTTGCATTCTTGGATAAATTTACAAAATCAGTGTTCTTGTCAATGCTTAAATCATTTTATATCATTCTAGCCAATTTATTTTTTTTTATGATTTACGGTATCATTTCCTTGTCCATTAAAAAAAATACTGTAACAAAAAAAAAAATGTATATCATCCTATCCCGTTGTGGCCCAGTGGATAGGTCTTCTGACTTTGAAACAGAGGGTCGTGGGTTCGAATCCCAGCCATGGCGTAATTTCCTTCAGCAAGAAATTTATCCACACTGTGCTGCACTCGACCCAGGTGAGGTGAATGGGTACCCGGTAGGATTAATTCCTTGAATGCATGAGCGCTGAGAGGCAGCTCGAGCTAAAGCCGGGGTAATAATAATAATAACAACGCGCCTCGGAATAGATTATTTCTAGATAGATGGCGCTATATAAATGCCTATTTATTATTATTATTATTATTATATCATTCTAGCCAATTTTTTTTTTTATGATTTACAGTATCATTTCCTTGTCCATTAAAAAAAAAAGTAACAAAAAAAAATATGTATATATCATCCTACCCAATGTTGTGCTCATGAGGCGGAATCCATGAGTAATTCATCTGGCCATATGTTCTCAATCCACCCAACCTTGGAAAATTAATCAAACTAAACCTGATTAATGAGTATAATTTCATCAGAAAATACTTGATTGATAGCAAGCAATAGAGTAAATTCATTGGGTAATTTTGATTTATGTTACGTTGCAGTCGAATGGTAATGATGCTTTTGACCTTGGTGGATTGAACAAGATTTCATCCTAAATGGAAGTTATTAGGATGCATCAATGTCGATTCACCTTCCAAAATGTATGAACGTGCTTTTCTCTTTTACAGTAGGACAGATGGCACAATTTCATTTGGTGTCTTTTTTTTTGCTTTGATAAACGTCTGCTTGGAGCAGAGGAATGATGAAACTATACTAATTAATGATCGCTCTTGAGAACATTAATTCTGGCCCAAGGACAAAGGGAAATTGGATTGTGACAATGACATTCATCTCATGATACTAGTTATGGATTCTTTGCCTATACAGTGTTGCACTGAAGAGGGCAGTCTTTCAAATTGTTCAGAGTTGGCTGACAGTTAAAGGGGAAGTTCACCCTGACAAAAACCTTATTGTAAAAATAGCAGAAAAAATAATAAAAAATATTGCCGAAGGTTTGAGAAAAATTCATCAAGTAATTAAAAAGTTATTAGAATTTCAATTATTTGATTTGTGACGTCATATGCGAGCAGCATTCCTACATAGCGGTAATAAATCAATGAAATGTCATTTTCTAAGAAAATTGAAAATGGTTTTCACTGTACCTTTTGTATATCAATAGACAAATCATTTCACATTCAATCATGAATAGAAAACAAATTAAGTCATCAGGAACCATGCAAAATTTGAAATTCATGCATTTTATATTACATAACACATGGGGCAGCTGCTCGTTTATGACGTCACAAATCCAAAACTTTGAGCTCTAATAACTTTCTTACTCTTTAACGGATTTTCCTCAAACCTTCACCAATATTTTTTACTATTTTTTCTGCTATTTTTGCAATGTTTTCTTCAGGGTGAACTTCCCCTTTAAAACTTACAAGGATTTTGTAATTAAATTTAGATAGGCTGTGAAGAGTGGCCAGCTGAACATTAGATATAGATTTTAACCTTGCAGAGTTAGATTTAAGGCTAAAGATGATTTTAACTATTGAGATTTAAAGTTTAATCTTCTTGATTAAGAGAGAGACAGGGAGGGGGGGGGGGTAAAGAGGGTGGAAAGAAGTGCAAAAAAGACTTATGGTAAAGACCTGTAGAAAGAGCTCGGGAAATACAGAGATGGAAAGACAGACAGACAGGCAGACAGACAGACAGACAGACAGACTGACAGACAGACAGGCATACAGAATGATCGGGAAATAGATAGATGGATAGATTAATAGATAGGATGGATAGAGGGAGAAACAGATGGACAGAAAGTACAAGACGAGAGAGAGGCAGAGAGACAGAGTAAGAGAAAAGGTGAGCCAACGAGATCCAACTAGGTTTATATAAATTTAAGAAGACTGATTGTATATCATCCTTTAAGAGTGACACACTCCTTCATCTCTTAAATTGTTTACCTATGTAACTAAGTCGACCCCAAGAGATCTCAGGATGTCATCTTATTGTGACAATCCTGTCAAATGTTTCGCTCCCTCTGACAAGATCAAGATCGGATGAGAGACGATGAGCCGAGATTTAATTCATTCTCTCACTGCCTGGGAGTCCCTCGTTGATGTGTAGAACTTTAGAACTTAAAATGATTTAAAACCCTGCTTTTGGTTGCGATGATAATATTCCGCTCTTTAAAGCACCTGAGAAAGGTTTGAAGATTAGCTAAGATTTCATCCATCTTCTCTATCTCTGCCTGATCTGATTAGGGTATGACCGGGGGGGGGGGGGCACTCAGTATATAATGCATAGTGGGTATGTGCCGCGGAGGGGACCCCCATTCTTACACTCAAATTTCCGTTCCAAGGCATAGCATTTTTGTCTTATTGAGAAAAAGAACAAAGAAAGCCGCTCCAAGGCACAGCATTTTCTTCTTATTGAGAAAAAAAGAAGAAAGAAATCCGCTCCAAAGCTTCGCATATTTTTCGTTACGCCGTTCCGATCGCATTGATCTGCTACAACGAGCCGCAATTTTGGTGAAAAGCGGCTGCAGAGCTCACCCGGCGGAGGCCGCGCTAGCTGCATGACCGTTCCATAGGGATGCATATACGCGCTCATACGCTGGCGATCCGTTCCAAGGACCCCCGTTTTCGCAAACATTTGTAGTTCCGGAGCCCGTTCCGAGGACCCTCCTTTTTACAATAAGCCCGCTCCGAGGCCCCCGTTTTTTGTCTCGCCTGCGGTACACCCCCACCATTTTTTTGGTCGAGTGCCCCCGCGGGGGTATGACTACTATGATTAGGGAGTAGTTCATGATTCTTACAGATGAGAGTTTTCTTTATATGAGTGTAGAGTTTTAAACTTAAAATGTTGTTAAACCCTGTTTGATAATAATATTGATCCAATGTGATATAGCACTTACACCGTTTACGTATCAAAAGGGAACAATGTTTTCTTTTAAAGCACTTTAAAGATGATATTCAGATCATACCCCAAAGGACTGGGTCCTGTAACACAAAGGTGAGTGATTGATTGTACGCTTTATTTTCATGATTTGGTTGTACATTGTAGTCAAACGAATCACTTGTAGAAAAATGTTCTTCGATCATTGCTAAGTTTTGTGTTACAGGCCCCAGGAAATTGTACCCCTTTCATAAACCTATCCTCCAATTAGCCGCCTAATAGTAATGCGGATAATTCACTAAAAATTGCGTTCACAAACTCCGAAAATAAGCTGCATTATTTTTACGAGCGCCCGTCCTGAAAAAGGCAGATAATCGTCATGACAACTGGACACGCCCCCTCCGATGCGGTTGTGTTTGAAAAGGATGACCTTGTGACCGCACCATGGCAATTATCCGCATTATTTGGAAATGCGTTCATAAACTCAAAATCTTGTCCCGATGCTGCTATTATGCGGATAATAGCAGCATCAAAATAATGCGGATTACTCTTGTCCTCCTCCAATTTTACGACCAAATTATGCTGCTATTAGCCGCATTACTGGGTTTATGAAAGGGGTATCAGATGAGTGATAATCACAGTCCTGAGTGAGTGAATACTCAAAGTGTGAACACCATGTTTCTTATTCTCCATCCCCTAGTATAGTGTGAACACGGTGTTATATTTCTCCTTACCGAACATGTTACCCCAATCCAAGCATGAAAATGTTTGTCTCCTCATTCTTTCCAGCAGTCATCTTCCTGAAAGATATTTGGCCCTGAGACCAATGAAGAAGTCTGGAAGAGGTTGATAGGAGGAGGGGGAGGGGGGGGGGGCAATGTTACACCCCACTGGGAGTTAGGTATTTGTACAGACCCAACCCCAAATATGGATACCTATTCTCTGTTAACATACTACATGTACATCTTTTTTTATAATTGTTCGTGTTGAAGAACCTCCAATATTACTGATTGCTTGCTACACGTTTGCCTCTTTGATAAGATATAGGCAAGACTTGTCCACCCCCACCCCTTCTAATTGTTTCCTCCATCTCCCTGTTCCTGCATAAACATTTTAGGGATCATGATGGCAATTATTATTTAATATTTCCTGTGTAATCTCACTTGCCTTAGATAGATCATTATGTGATTATTTCATTATTCTACTGATGTTGTCACATAAAGAAAAATCAAACAATTTTAACCAGTTGAATGGAATATCTAGAATTGAAAGAAAAAGACAAATACAATTCAGTTTTCAACTTTACCTTAAAAATATAAGATTTTTTGGTGGGATCATTGTCAAATTATGTTTTTTTCATGATTTTATTAGCGTTTTTCATCTCATGATAAATTAAAACTTCTTTGTTAGTGAATGAGTTTTAGATAAAAAAAGTGGAAACAGAAAATCAGGGTAGTGTGTCATAACAGGATTTGCAGGACATTTTATTTGACAATTACCATTTTATCCAACAGTTACCATAGTAACAGTACCTCTCAGCCAATCAAAATCAAGGAAAGATGTCAGATCTGACTACTTGTCGGACAAAAATGTTGATGAAATGCTCCCCTGATTTTTATGAAATTATCTGCATTTCCAAATTTTAGGACCCTTGGAGATATAAATAACCATGGCGATGTGCTTTGTCTTAGGATACTGGCCAGAGTAAAGTGACCTTCTTTGAGGTCACTTCAATGATGTGACCTTATTTGGAAGTGTTATCAGGAATGGTCAGGCTGCAAAATCACTTTCTTTAAAGGACAAGTCCACCCAAACAGAAAATGATTTGAATTAAAAGAGAAAAATCAAGGCATTGTTCAACATTAATCTAACGTCTAAAAAAATCTGAGCTGCATGGTCTTATCTTTCACTTGTGTTTGTGATATGATGTAGAAATAAAGCCCTAAAAATGCACCCGAAAAATCACTACATGTATTTAGTGCATAAAAAGTGAAAAATAAAGTCACTATGAACACCATCCCACTTTTATTCCTTATGTGCAATTAAAGTCATCAGGGGCCGTATTCTGAAAACTGTCTTAAGAGAAATATTCTTTTATCTTTAGAGTTACAATAAAAATCTGTATTCCGAAAATTATTGTATTTGCGTTTGAGACGATGAATCTTTTCAGAGAAAATATGTCTTTGAAAAGAGCCACTTGTATTTTTAGCACAGAAGTGCAAGTGTCCGGGGCGCAAGGAAATTACACCTCATATCAACAATGCGGCTCATTATTTTTCAGAAGCGACGATTCTATTGGTTGACCGAAGCATATGATTGGTTGATGATGAAATATTTGGCATGTCAGAGATGAAATAGGGGACGTCCTTACAGAGATAAGACAATTTTCAGAATACCAATTTAAGAGAATTTTAGCGAGCTGTTATCTTGCTGACTTACAAGAAAAGTTCCGAAAATTTTCAGAATATCACCCCAGGATATGAATTAAATAATGATTTTTCTCACAGATACCTGCAGGGCCAGGGTTTGATTTTTTCTCTTCTTTGGTGTTTTTTCTATATGAACAATACAACACAGGATTTTTAAAAAGACTTCTCAAGTGAACCAATGTCTTTTAATCGAAACCCAGGTTATAGTAATAGTTTAAAAAAAGTGCATTTAAAGTTGAAAGAATGTTGACCGGTGTTCACAGTACATTCTTAACTCTGAATGCATTCAAAGTGCATACATGTATTCTTAAAACGTAATAATTTATGATCAGGGTGCTACGTAAGCACTTGCCCGATTGCCCAGGGCAAGTAAAAGTTAGAGTTGGGCAAGTGTTTTGAAGTAAAGATCAAAACTACCTGGCCGAATTGGGAAGCGAAATTCTCACAGCAGAATAACCAAAATCAGGGTAGATATGATATTGACCCTAATTTTGGTCATGGCAGGCAAGATGAAATCACTTTGGAAAAGAATGCAATAACAAAGTAGATCAATTCATGTCTAAAGAGAGAAAAAGGTTAATGGTTTATAAAACCGCGAAATTTTCTCTTGGACAGGTAAAACTTTTTTTTCCAAGGATTTTTTCTGGCACTTGAAATAGATTTTTGGGCAAGTAGCTTTCCTACTACATTTGTTGCATCGTGAGACAACTGGTTATTTCTTCTACTCAAGTATATTCTAACTAAATGTATCTAAAAATTTACTTGCCCGACTGGGCAAGTGATTCTAAAAAGTTACGTAGCAAACTGATGATAATAATAGCCAGTTTTTATATAGCGCTTTTCCCAGAATGGCTCAAAGCGTTTTACAGCCTAGTATTACCCTGGTCATTGGATTCATTTAAATTCTGCACAAAAAGTGCACAATTTCCACTCCCTGGGGAGCATTCCTTGCATTTATCGCAGCCTGATTATGGTGCTGGCAAATGCAAACATACATTATCTTTTGCATCCTACCAGGTACCAATTCAGCACCTAGGTTGAGAGTTGCAAAGTGTGGATTAACGCCTTGCCAAAGGACGCTAGACCGCAGTGAGATTTGAACACACGACCCTCTGTTTACAAGGCGAGAGTCAGAACCACTACACCACGGCTCTTCCATAGCAGTATTCAACATGTATGGAATACTTGAATGCATTGGGAGAACTGAAAAGGGGAAATAACTTCACTAACTGGTAGTTGAACAGCAGTCATTTTTTTTCTGGCCGATTCTGCCTCATTCCGAATGAAATAATAATACCAATATGCTTATATAGCGCATATCACTGCCAAATGTGTTCTTATGTGCTTAATTGGATGTTATTATCCTGGCTTTAGCCCCGCAGCCTTTTACAGCGCAGTGACATTTCAAGGAATAAATTCCTGCCAGGTTCCCATTCATCTCACCTGGGTCGAGTGCAGCACAATGTGGATGAATTTCATGCTGAAGGAAATTACGCCATGACTGGGATTCAAACCCATGACCCTCTGTTTCAAAGTCCGAAGACTAATCCACTGGGCCACAATGCTCCACAGTGAAAATGAATGAAAGTGTGACAGGCCTTTACTATGCTACAACATCAGCTGAAATGGGGGTGGGGGAAGGGGGAGGAGTGTGGGACAGTCATCAAAACAGTATTTTTTGTTTGGCGGGGGGGGGGCAGGGTATTAATTACATAAATGAGTTCCTCCTGAAATAATGAATGTCAATTCATTTTGAAGAGGGCGCTCATGATTTTTTTGCAAATAATTGGTTCAGGCCTACCCTTTATAAATGAAATAAATGAAACACTTTTTTCAGGATAGTTTTCTATTTTGAAACCATCTCATTCCTTTTTCGGGCCCCGCCACTCACTTCCCCAGACGTCAGCGGGTCGTGCCGGTTGAGGATCGAGATCAAAGCTCTCACCAATGACTCCCAATCGACGGCTCCAATCCTCACGATGTTCCTCAATGAATAAGGCATGATGAAGGGGGAAGAGTGTTGCCCCTAAATTGATTTATGATGAGAAAAATCCCTAATTAGTTCCCATCCCCTTAATGAGAATTTGATGATCAATTGGAAAAGGTCATCATGATGAGGGAGGTGGGTCTACGGTGGAAAGAAGCAGTTTATGAATGCTTTATTTCTTGTGTGGCATAGGAGAAATATATTTCATGGAAGGGGGAACTCTTTCACTGTTGTTAATTCAAATTGAATCGGGCAAATATGATTTTTATGGTTGTGTTGACAGCCTGATTATATTCAAATCATATCTGTCATAAATGATTTCAGAAGGGACCATTGCGATGGACAATCAAGGTTTGAAGAAACAATTTGCTGTGACACAAATAATGTCTTTCAATCTGAGGGATGTGGATTCGAATCCCAGCCATGCCGTAATTTCCTTCGGCAAGAAATTTACCATATTGTGCTGCACCCAACCCCGGTGAGGTGAATGGGTAGCCGGTAGGAATTTCTTGAATGCTTGAGTTTCTATAGGTAACCGAGCTAAAGCTTGGGTGATAATAATGATAATAGCAGGGCCCGCTGGGAGAACACTTTTTGGAACTGAATTGGCTACCCTGGGTAAATATAGTATACCATTAATATTATTGTTTAATTATGTTAAATTCAGAGGCAAAGTAACATGAACAGCTCTATGATTCTAAATTTGTTGATAATAAACATATATTTTTGAGGATATGGAAAATTTTGTAGTTTGGGTAAATAAACAATTGTATGATATTGCCGAGGTGTCTGTAAAAATGACTCCAACTGTACTTTGTTCAAAGTGATATTATGTAGCATTTACTCGTGGAATTCTTTCCTTCCAGAAATCGTTTATGACACTTGTACCCCTTTCATAACCTATCCTCCAATTAGCCGCCTAAGAGTAATGCAGATAATTCAATAAAAATTGCGTTCACAAACTCCAAAAATAACCCGCATTATTTTTACGAGCGCTCGTCCTGAAAAAGGCGGATAATCTTCATGACAACTGGACACGCCCCCTCCCATGCGGTTGTGTTGGAAAAGGGTGACCTTGTGACTCGCATTATTTGGAAATGCGTTCATAAACTCCAAATCTTGTCCCGATGCTGCTATTATGCGGATAATAGCAGCATCAAAATAATGCGGATAACTCTTGTCCTCCTCCAATTTTACGACCAAATTATGCTGCTATTAGCCGCATATTGGGTTTATGAAAGGGGTATTAGATGTTGAGTGGCAAATATAGATAAACACCTTGCCAAAGGCCAAAATTTCTTTGGATGTCGGAAGAACGCTACCATTCCTTACTCGCTTCTGTGAGGGAAATATTGTCGGCCATCTGGAACCGTAACAAAATCTGAATTTAAGGATACATGTAAACTATCTTTACATCAGGGTCTTTCAAACATCCCCTTTAAAGGTCAAGTCCACCCAAACAAATGATAAATAAATAGAGAAAAATTATACTAAAATAATGCTGAAAATTTCATCAAAATCGAATGTAAAATAAGAAAGTTATGACATTTTTAAGTTTCACATAATTTCACAAAATAGCTATATACACATCCCAGTTGGTATGCAAATGAGGGAACTGATGACATCACTCACTATTTCTTTTGCATTTTATCATATGAAATGTGAAATATCCTAATTTTCTCCTCGTTGTCTTGTGAAACAAAGTGTTTTTCCCCCTGAACATGTGGAATTACCATTGTTTGACATTTTATGGTTAAAAAATCTGCAAAATTGAGATGCTGTATGATTTAAACAATAAAATACAATGGAAATAGTGAATGAGGGACATCATTGATTCTCTCATTTGTATGTGACTAAAATATGCATAGAACTATTTTGTGAGAAATAAGCGAAGCTTAAAAATGTCATAAATTTCTGATTTTAAATCCGATTTTGATGAAATTTTCAGCGTTATGCTTGTTTGATATTTCTCCATTGAGCCAAATCAACAATTTGTTGGGGTGGACTTTTCCTTTAAAGGGCAAGTCCACCTCAGACAAATGTTGATTTGAATCAATAGAGAAAAATCAGACAAGCACAATGCTGAAAATTTCATCAAAATCGGATGTAAAATAAGAAAGTTATGACATTTCAAAGTTTTGCTTATTTTCAACAAAATAGTTATATGAACGAGCCAGTTACATCCACATGAGAGACTCGATGATGTCACTCATTCACTATTTCTTTTGTTTTTTATTGTTTGAATTATACAATATTTCAATTTTTACGAATTTGACAATTAGGACCTCCTTGCCTGAAGCACAAGATGTTATAATAATGGAATTCCACGTGTTTAGGGAGGAATGAAACTTCATTTTACAGTGTTGTGCTTGCTTGTTGAATTTTTCTCTTTTTATTCAAATCAAGTTTTTGTTGGGGTGGACTTGTCCTTTAATGTCCCCTTTAAGTTGCATTTATGAGTGACTTTTCTGTGATTACCAAGAAGTGGATAGAGGATAGTCCATTTGATTGTATCGCCCCTAATGGATTTTTTTGGAATGAAAGAGATTTTCTCTGAATTGAAAATCAACATATTGCCGGCCATTGAATCCTGCTATTACTTGGGGATAAATTATGAATAAAATATCAAGCATCGGTGCTTATTCTGATCGTTTTCCTTGTGGTAATTTGATAATGCAGAAATGAGTATTGGATATCAATATAGAAATCTGGCACTTTGAATTCACAATTATCATTATTCATTATGGCTCCATTGCCATGATGATATAAACATATTTGATACAACTTGAAATATTTCTTTGTGATAATTTATTAATACAGAGTTGAGTATATCAGATATCCATATAAAAATCTGGCAATATAAATTCAGAATTATTACCATTTTTCATATATGGCTCCATGGATAAAATTCTATGCCACGATAATAAACATATGATACAACTTGAAATACTCCTTTGTGATAATTTATTAATGCAGAGTTGAGTATATGTGATATCCGTATACAAATATGGCAATTATCATTACCATTATTTATATATTTCTCCATGGATAAAAGTTGTATACCATGGTAAAAACACATATTTCATACAATTTGAAATATTTCTTAATGCAGAAATGAGTAAAGTAAATATTTATATAGAAATCTAGCCATATAGATTCACAATAATTACCATTATTCATACATGGCTTCATGGATTAAAGTTATATGCCATGAATCTGTTAACAAAAGATCTTTACCAAATCATATTTTTATGGTCTTTTACAGCATCAAGGATGGCAATTAATGCTTTATGGCAATTGCATCCTATGGTCATGCAACTTATACCGTGTTTACACAGTGACACGGCTTGGGGGTTCGACACGCGAGCCGTGCTCAACACGGCAATTTTATGCTGTGTAAACGCGATCAGTGTGATCCGCGAGCCGTGTCGAACACGGCTTTTTTGATCCGCCAAAATCGTAAGTTTCAACCCGCGAGCCGAGTCAGACTCGGCAATTTTTTCGTGTGTAAACAGAAAGCCGTGTCGAACTCTCTTGACCAGGTCACTGCGCGCGCTTTCACTTTTGGCATTGTTGTTGTTCGCACGGACAAGATTCGATTCCGGCGGTGAATTTCCCGCGTTTAATTTGCGACGTCATAATTCTTCCGTTCGAGATCCGCGAGCCATGTTGAACTCGCCTTTTTATATGTACGTATAAACGCGATCTTGATCCCTTCTTCGCAGTGTTCAACCCGGCTCGCGGATTCAACACCCGAGCCGAGTCAATGTGTAAACACGGTATTAGCGAAACGATTATCGTATCCTCTTAGATTTCTGGAAAATCTAATAACTGAAGTCTTATCAAGCTTTTGACAGTTCAAGATCAAGAAATCAATTAATTCTTAATCATGTCCCTTTATTCATCCATATTTGCCCTGTTTGATGAAGTGGAAATGTACAAGGTAATGATATATTACTTTTCCATCTGTTTTTTCAGTAATCAGAGCGAGGACCACTCCCCCCCCTCTATTCGTGAGGACCTCAGATCAGGCATTTCAATATATAATTACAATTTTGTAATGTAAAAAAGGAAAATGAATAATTATGTGTGTTGCAATCAATTAAACAAAATCTTGGGAGAGTTTTATAGTTGTACAGAGGAGGGGGAGGAGGAGGAGGGGGGTAGAGGGGTAGAGGGAAGGTTAGGGTGGGGGTGGATACAGGATTAAAAATAAAACCCACCCCACTCTTTTCAAACACCTAAGCAAAATGTGTCGAGTATTTTTTCGACAATCAACACACTTAGAAAAATGGGTTAGAGAGGGGTGGGGGAGGGAGGTGCTCACCCTACCCCCGGATCTGTGCATGGGAAAGGGGGGGGGGGGGGCGGTGGAGGAGGCGTGAAAAGGACTACGAGACATTTTTTAAATGACAACATTTGCCAACACCCCACCCCTATTGTTCCGAACAAATTTGACACCTAGAAATAAAATGTGCATAGCATTTTTCCAACAAGCAACACACTTAGAAAAATGGGTTAGAGAGGGATGGGGGAGGGAGGTGCTCACCCCCTACCCCCCGAATCTGTGCATGGGAAAGGGGGGGGGGGGTGGAGGAGGCATGAAAAAGACCACAAGACATTTTTGAAATTACAACATCTGAAGCTTGGAATCAAGCATTAGTTTGTAGTTCAGGATATAGCTAGTATCCACTTGACCATCACACAATGATAGATTCAATATGCCACTTTTTAATTCCAATTTTCACATAGCAGACAAAGGTCATTAATTGCTTTAAACCGGATTGTTTTTTAATCACCAAGGTGAGCAAGATTATAAATGTTCTCTTAAATATGTTTGTCATCCTATTTAAAGAATAATAATAATGATAATAGGCATTTAGATAACACCGTCTATCCAGAAATAATCTATTCTGAGGTGCATTTTTATTATCATTATTACCCCGGCTGTAGCTCTAGTGGCCTTTCAGCGCTCAGTGCATTCAAGGAATTAATCCTGCCGGGTACCCTTTCACCTCACCAGGGTGAGTGCAACATAATTTCGAAAAATCTCTTGCTGAAGGAAATGATGCCACGGCTTGGATTCAAACGTATGACCTTATGTTTCAAAGTCAGAAGACTTATCCACTGGGCCACAATGCTCCACAAGAATAATAACAAAATGTTATGTTCAGTTCAGTATATGGCAACTGGTCAATAGTGAACAATGTAATAGAAGCTTTCCCAATTGCAGATTTATGTCACCTGCAAGTCATGTCACAGGACCGCGTCATTTCAGTTGTCCATTTATTAGGGTTGAATATTGCATATTGGTATGCCAGGCAAGCTATTATCTTCTTAAAAAAAACAACAAACAAATGAGTACCAATCTAATTGAAAATAAAGAAGAAAAGTCCTTTTTGCGAAAAGATGCTCTAGATGTAATTACAGAATGACTATCTGCCCTTTCACATGGCAATAAATATCGTAATTTGAATGATTCCAGTGAAAAATTAGGCTAATGGCGAATATTTAGCACGTGGGAAACCAAACTATAACATAATTAGAATCACGAATGCTGATCACAGTCACAATCATCATTACAATTGGCCTTTTCACAGGTGAATCTTGAATCGTCATAATCGTGATTCCAATCATGTTCTAGTTTGGTTTCACACGTGCTAAATAGTCATTATAAGCCATTTTTTTTTACCGGAATCATTCAAATTACAATTTTTTACCTTGTGAAAGGGCAGAATGATCATTCAAGATTCACGTGTGAAAAGGCCCTATGATATTGGTTTTGGTGGGTTAATCAGAAGAACTCTTTATTTAGAAATAGATGCCCATAGATGAAAGCAAAGTCTAAAATGCCAAATCAGCAGACATAACAAATTTGGCTAACTGTAATCCGTATCTAGATGTATGTACATGTATGCTTCTGGACCAATTGTTGTTAAAAGGGTGGGGTCTGACTGAACGAAACGATCATCGGGAAGGGGAGGGTATTCTGCCTTCTTAATTACACTTCTTCAAGGTTTTCCTTAATTACAACGGGAGACAAACTGTCTCTAATCCCCTTTTTGCGTCAGTTGGCATCGGCGGGGCCCTCGAGGGCGTCACATCTACATGCACAAGAAGGCAAGCAATTAGAGTCAGCGAGCGGTGATCCGTGCCGATTTATTGCGAGAGTGATGTCTCCTCCGGCCTTAATTAATGTGCGTTTCATTGGCCCTGTATCAATAAAAACTAGCATAACCTGCTGCAAATACCATCAAGAAAAAAATAACTTCTAGCAAATAAATTGCATTTATGACATTTATGACCTTTGTCTTTTCATACTCTTTACAATGTGGACATCATTATATCTCAATAGATAGATGTTTTGTTGTGGCTTAGTGGATAAGGCCCCGGCCTTTGAATCACAATACCTGGGGTTCGAATCCCACCAATCACAGTTGTGATCACAATTGCATCAGGGCCGTCTGCACCATCCCGAGTTTTCAAATTAGCGGGCTATTTCTGATCTGGCAAATTATCCCGATCTGTACAATCTGGAGATGATTTGCAATGGAGACGCAATTATCGCGCTAGTTCGTAGGATTAATCTCGAGATTGCAATCCCAAGTCAACTTGGGATTATTTGCAAAGTAGCGCGCTATTTTACGAATTATCGCGCTAATTCGTAGGTGCAGATGCACTGGGGATTATTCATTCACGGCGTCAGACCATAATGCATCGATGCCTCGCTCGAGCAGGAATCGCTCTTCTTGCGATGGTGGAGACGGGGTTTCTTGAATCTCGAGATTAATTGCGAAGAGGGCCGATCGGGCTAAAATCTCGAGATTGAGCAAACTCGAGATGGTGCAGCACCGCCTATCAAGACATTGATGACCTTTCTCTATCCATGTTCTTTAAATGTGGACACAATTGTATTTCAAGAGAAAAAGATGTTTTGTTGCGGCTTAGTGGGTGAGTCTCTGGACTTTGAACCACAAGGTCCAGGGTTCGAATCCCACCGCATCAGCCACGTCCTTTGGCAAGCCGTTTATCTACATTTGCCAATGCCACTCTCTACCCAGGTGTAGTAAATGGGCATCCGGTAGGAAGGGATTCCTGGAGTGCTTCAGCACCCTCTCGTGGCAGCCATGCTAAAGACGGGGTAATAGTTTTCAGTTCTCAGACATGTCCCTCTCACATCCTTGGATACATTACATTATAGTGATATAAATGTTTCATACTATTATTGTTCTTATTAAAATGAATGTTTATCCATGTAAAAGACATTTTTACTGTAACAAGAATAGATTTTAATCCCCCTTAAATAGAAATGTTCTTATATAGCATATGATAGGCTTACCTTTCAAAGGGGCTCAATGCACATCAGGGGGGGGAGGGGGAGGGGGGAGGGGGGATGAGAGGGAAAGCTGCTGGTTATGTTATGATGATATTCTTATCAGTGAAAGTAATAGGTTTTCAATGCCAATTTTATTTCGTGTTCATCTATGTGGAATCCTTTCATGGGCATATTAGCAATATATCCATGGTTATCGTCCATTGTACTTTATGCAGCATCCCTTTTTTGTGCATACCATAAATTAATGCATGTACACAAAGCCTTGAGCCCTTGTTGTTGCTTGTATCTTGGAATGCTCGGCGGAAATACCATGGTTTTAATACCAGAAATCTTTTGTTTTCATCCCCTAAGCAGTTGGTTGGTGTCTTGTCCTTTCAAAGTAAAGATATTAAAGGGGAAGTTCACCCTGACAAAAAGTTTATTGTAAAAATAGCAGAAAAAATAATAAAAAATATTGCCGAAGGTTTGAGAAAAATTCATCAAATATTTAAAAAGTTATTAGAATTTCAATTTTCTGATTTGTGACGTCATATGCGAGCAGCATTCCTACATAGCGAATGGTAAAAAATCAATGAAATGTCATTTTCTCAGAAAATTGAAAATGGTTTTCACTGTAACTTTTGTATATCAATAGACAAATCATTTCACACCCGATCATGAAAAGAAAACAAAATTAAGTCATCAGGAACCATACAAAATTTGAAATTCATACATTTTATATTACATAACACATGGGGCAGCTGCTCGTTTATGACGTCACAAATCCAAAATTTTGAACTCTAATAACTTTCTTACTCTTTAACGGATTTTCCTCAAACCTTCACCAATATTTTTTACTATTTTTTCTGCTATTTTTACAACAAAGTTTTCTTCAGAGTGAACTTCCCCTTTAAAGATGCATGCATTAGACATATGAGGACCCCAATGGGTGATTTCAAGTTCAGTGTTGACCTTTTGGTGTTGGTGTTAGGTGAATTTTTACATGATTATAACACCAAACATAAAATGAAGATGGTCCTGAAAAGTCACTCACTAGTTTGGAAGATGTCAATAATGTGATCTGGATCAGTTTTACAAACTCGGAATAGATTTTGGAGCTAGGGGAAGCAATCCAAATTCCAACACCAATGCCAACACCGGACTTCAAATCACCCAATGATAGAATGCAGTGACTATAAATGATTATTATTATGCACAGTAAAAAACCCCAGCTTGTTGTTTAAAGAGAAATGCCAGTAGTTGCAGTGAACACTGATTTCATGAGAAAGTCTGTGAAACCAGGCTTAAAGGAGAAGTTCACCCTGACAAAAAGTTTATTGTAAAAATAGCAGAAAAAATGATAAAAAATATTGCCGAAGGTTTGAGAAAAATTCATCAAATAATAAAAAGTTATTAGAATTTCAATTATTTGATTTGTGACGTCATATGCGAGCAGCATTCCTACATAGCGAATGGTAAAAAATCAACGAAATGTCATTTTCTCAGAAAATTGAAAATGGTTTTCACTGTACCTTTTGTATATCAATAGACAAATCGTTTCACACCCGATCATGAGAAGAAAACACAATGAAGTCATCAGGAACCATACAAAATTTGAAATTCATACATTTTATATTACATAACACAAGGGGCAGCTGCTCGTTTATGATGTCACAAATCCAAAACTTTGAACTCTAATAACTTTCTTACTCTTTTACGGATTTTCCTCAAACCTTCACCAATATTTTTTACTATTTTTTCTGCTATTTTTACAACAAAGTTTTCTTCAGAGTGAACTTCCCTTTAATTGTCAGTATATCATCGAGGATCTAGATCTGGTACAGTTACATAAACTGAACTTTGTGAAATCTTGAAATCTACGCTGAAAAATGTTCACACTGAAGATCACCAACACAGACAGGCACACGTGGGACAGTGTATTATTCTTGCTGGAATAAAGACCCGACGGAAGTGACCGAATCCGCGCTTATTTTGCTTATTTCTCAGCAATTACACAATTTCTTCCAGAATCCTTTGGCACATATTTTTAATTCATACAAACAGACACTTGGGTGGTCATTATATTAGATTCTGTAAAAAGTCATTTTGAGATCGTTACCAAAACTGGAATTTATCTTTAAGCATGTCACTCTAAGAACAAGTTGTTTTACCTTTTTTGTAATTGTTTAAACTTTTTAAAATAATTTCTTTAAAAAGTTTGAACAGTTATTTAAAAAGTTTAAAACAGTAGTTGTTAAAGTGACAGGCTTAAATAACATGCTTAAAATTTAAAACAGCATTTGTACAGTATGGTGCATTCTTCTCAAGATACTCATGACACTTTGTAGGCCTACATCATGTTTATTCATAAGGACATAAATACAAAATGTGTTGAATAAATGCTGATGTTATGAGAAATGGCAGCTATAGGAAAGCTATTTTCACACCACCCCAAAGCCTATACTCTTCTGGGAGAGTTCTGAAAGTTACCGGCATGCATGCATTGTAGAGTGACAAGCATAGCATATGAGGCTGTTCTCCCTACGTTCCTAAAACTAGTTTACTGGAAACTAGTTTAGTGGAAACTAGTTTAATGCGTAGTGAGAATGGTCAAAGCGGTCATGGAAGCGATCTTCCAAACCAGTTTGGAAAACCACCTCGCGATGTAGTTTTCAAGATCGCTTTGTCTCGTTAAACTGGTTTTAGTGTAAGTGAGGACACAACCATTCTCCGGGAAGCGATCTTCGCACATTTTGAGCGCGCTACTGCACATGACAGTGTAGAATGCCTTATGCTGCGGTTTCGAATCTTGCGCGAAACGTGTCACCCCACTGAGAGCGTTTCCATAGCAACAAGAGCGCTTTACGTGAAGTGATTTTGAAAACCACTTTCGTGTGATCACGTGGGAATGCTAGCAAAGCGATCTTCCAAAGTGGCTTCCTGAATCGGTTTTCAGTAAACTAGTTTTAGAAAGCGTAATGAGAATAGCCTCTATGAGGCTATGGTGCTCTCGCCCCCACTGTCCACAGAGTTGAGATAGATTGCGTACTTTGTTTTCTCATTGCTGAACAACCCTTGACCTTGGAAAAACCCCTGCAAATATTTCATAATTATTGGCATACACACTTTTTAGCTGGCATTTTAGGGGGGAATATTACAAGTAATTTGCTTTCAGGGTAAATTTCCTGATCAAGGAATAACTGGTATTCTCGCTCTTCGAGGCGGTCTGAATACGCCTACTGCTTCAGAGGATAACAATGCACTATTATTTTATCTAGTGCTTGATTAGGTTTTTCCAAAGCGCTGGTGTCATTTGATAAGGGACCACCCTTGTCTTGTTATTTCCTTTTTGATGTGATTCTATTTCCTTTTCCAGTTCAAGTCTTTTTTTAATATCAAGTGACATTGGTAATTACTTGTGTTTATCCCAGGGTGGCTTGCGTGTATATCTTATTCCTATCACAACCTTGAACAGGATTAAACTCATTAAATGTATTGGTTAAAGGTAAATGCCAGTTTTGGTAACGATATCAAAATGAGTTTGTACAGAATCCAATGAAATGACCACCAAAGTGTCTGTTTGTATAAATAAAAAATATGTGCCAAAGGATTCTGGAAGAAATTGTGTAAATGCTGAGAAATCAGCAAATAAGCACGGGATTCGGGTAGAGCGTCGGGCCCGACGCTCTAAGCAATATTTATACATTATTCCACGTGCGCTTATCTGTGTTGGGGATCTTCGGTGTGAACATTTTTCAGCGTAGATTTCAAGATTCACAAAGTTCAGTTAATGTAACCGTACCAGATCTAGATCCTCGATGATATACTGACAATTAAGCCTTGTTTTACAGACTTTCTCATGAAATCATTGTTTACTGCAACTACTGGAATTTCTCTTTAAAAAGTCTTAGCTGCAAGGTCTGTGTTTCTTTGATAGGTCCAGTGAGATCACTAAATAAAAAAAAATACTTGTGTGTCAAAATCATTACTTAGTGTTTTAACAAGTGTAGTAAATTGACTGGGAACTCCACCCATGTCGTATTCCAGCTTTAATGTCACCAAGAGGTAGATTAAATTGTCACAGGTATAAGGAAAGCATCTGTCTGACGTATGTTTTTTCCCTGACTGTTTTTTCTCTCCATACAAACAATTTTATATTCATATCCAAGATTCAGGGCTATAATAATTTTAATTAATGGTTATTTTCACCTAAAAACATGAATAATACTGTAGACTAGTATTTCCATCCTATATTACATAACTGACAAAAAAGTTTAGCTCAGCTGGCACAAGTTTTTCATGACTATTCATGAGCAAACTCATATCCCTGGTGTTGATTGGCCAATGCCATACTGTCCCTGGAGGGTCTATTCTATTGACCTGTGGGGGAAGGTTGGCTGACTCACTGAGGGACTCTTCACTGGGAATAATAGGGTCTTTGTGTGTGAAGGCCTTTTGTGTTGCAATAAAAGCTTTGTGTGTAGCAATAAAGCTATTGTGTGTGTAACTGTTAACAGTTATGTGGTTTTGGTGGTATTCAGAGTAAAAAAGGATTAGCATTTCAGGGTGGGTTTATGAGGCTTTAGAAATGATTTTATTGGAATATAAACCTTGTGTTGTGACAAAAATGTTTTTGGTGAAACTTCTTTCACCCTTTCCTTGGTGACTCTGGGGCAAGCCCAAATAAAACCTCTGATCCTTTATAAATTATGACTACACCTTCCTCTGAATATGCCACTATTTTCTAGTTCTTACAGACCTTTTTCTCTCCATTTTTAGGTGTTATTGATAATTATAAATGAATCAACATTAACAACAACAATACAATATATACTTTCTAATGATGTTACTCGGGGGGGTCCTATGACTCAGAAAACTATTAGACAGTAAAGACTTGATCAGTTCCTTGAAGTGAAATGAGAATGGAGAAAGATGGGAGAACTTTTATGGCATTTAAAGAGCAACCCTTTGCTAAGGACATTTTATCAAACTTTATTATTTTTGGTAAGATGAAAAGAACTGGAATGCTCATTTATACTATCAAATGTTGATTATATTCACTGATTCAATAGAATTTTTTTCTGTTGGAAATTCATTTGTACAAAATTTCATTTGTTTTCTTATCTTTCCTGAAGTTAGCTTGACATTTAAAATTCTCAAAAGTTGACAGATTTGAAATAAATCCAGATTTGCTGTAAAAAGTTACTTGTTAAAACTCTTGATTTTTATTTAAAGACTCAATTCAAAGATTTAATTTCAGTCATTTGGATTACTATTTTTGTTTTGCATTTAATCTTAATCCAGATACCAACTAGCCAATATCTAGAGATAAAGATTATTGTGAATATTTATGCCCTCATAATTCTAGCTACATGCTCCTTTAAACATTTACAAAATGGTATCACTTTTTTTGTTCTGAACAGAACATAACATGCCTGACTGAGTCTGGGGTAGGTATTTTCATGATGATTGGCAAATGATAATCGACCATTTCTCATCTTGGAATTGCCCATCAAGCTGCATCTGTGTATGTTTTGTGAGTCAGCCAACATGGGCCATGAATAATTCATTAGCATACCGCATGCTCATTAATGTAACCATGTTAGTGATGGGGTTAGTGGACTCTGTTCTCAGACTCGGTTTAATTATTTCTTGAAGTAGTGCCATAATTCTGTTTGCCTATATTTGTTTGTAAAGTAGTGCCATAATAATGTTTGCCCCAGATTCAGAAAGAATGTTTTGATTTGTAACTTTGTGTCTTACTGTAATTGTCCATATAAGCGTTTGTTTGTAAAATTGAGAACGATCCAATATGTGTGGATTTTGATCAATAAATTTTGAAACTTTGAAATGTATGTTTCCATTTAATACAGGGGCCACAGAATTAACTGAAGGCGGGTGGGGGGATGAGGCAATTTACCTCTTTTTTTTTTAGTAAATGTGCGCAAACATTTGTGAAAATGGCCATTACATTGTGATTTTATGCATGTCCAGCCTCCTGGCCTTAGAGCTTTGCCCCCTCTCCCACCCCTCCTATTCTAAAATTTTGTCCACGGCCCATGTATGCTCCGTTTTCAGTTATTGAATTGCAGTGCATCATGGGGCAGAATTCTCGGCATAATCATTGGAAAACATGTAGACAGTGAAATATGCAGCAGGGAGGGGGGGGGGGTTACAGGTGTTAACCCCCCCTCCATTATTTTTTTTGATAACCAACCCACCCCTAAGAATTCAAACCTCCTAAAGAAATGTTGAAGACCTTTTTTCTTTTGTTTTTGCTTGTCAAATTTGTGTTGGGTACGAAAAGTCCTAAACTGTATGGTGAAATTTTTGGGGGGGTTCGAAACAATTGTAGTGTATGTTGTCAACATTTCTTTCGGCTTGAACCCCCTTTCAAAAACCCTGCCTACTATAGTATGATAAACACTTTTCTGTTTATCAGTCAATACAACACTTTTTTCATTCAGTCGTGCAATTCTCTTTGGAAACAATTTACTTATGGATTTTTGTATTTTGTAAACCTGATTGTGAATGACATAAATAAAGCAATGAGAAGGCAGGCAAGACTCCATATATATGCATGGGACTGTATGTGATTCTTGCTTCTTAGCATTATACAATGGCATACAGTACGCAGGGGGGGGCTAATTAATCGGTGTTGAGGACCTTTTTGTTTGGTTCAACATTTCATTCAGCTTGAAACCCCCCCTTTAAAAAATCCTGCGTATGCTTCTGGCATTATATCATTCCATGCATCACAATCAACCGTCAATGCCATCTTGGATTTGCACTATGTAGTTAGAAAATTCTTATTATAATTACAAATACCCAAGAAATGTGATGGGTGATTCAATCAGATATTTTGAAGAGGATGCTACTGTGACAATGAAAGAAATATGTGGGCTGGATCTCAAGACTACTAATGAGCAGGGATTTCGGACACAACACACTCTTTATGTATGCAGTGTGAATACATCCTTCCACACATTGTCTGTACACACAAAGATTTTACACACACACACACATACAGGGGGTGGTTCCCCCATTTTTTATGCATTCTGAATCATCATACAGTCCTGTCTCTCTCCCTCCCTCTCTCTGTCGGTCTCTCCTCATCTTTCATTCAATCTCTCCCTGCATCCCCTGCTGAAATTGGTGTCGCGTGTCTGGTGTCTGTGAGCTGGGCATTGGGCACTCAGCTCGTGTGCATGCTTGCAAGTCAGGCATTTCACCCCACGAGCTCTGCGCTGAGCGAGCCCTCGCTCTCTCCTTTCGCATTCATGCATTCTGTTCCGCACATCGTCGCCGCCGTCAACACATCAGATGCTTTTTAGTGTTCTTGATTGTCTTGTGCTGAGAGCTACACATAATAGCTCTCACTGCTATTATCGTCGCAGTGTAACTGATTTTTATGTTTTTACAGATGGGGTATTTCATCAGCGGAGTGAAAACAGGCCTTATTTTTCAAGCCTTGTCTGTTTTCATCCGTTCATCCCGGACAAAGCATCCTTTGTGATATCGTTTCAGTGTATCAGTTTTATGACAGTCATGGTGGAAGATCAAATAATTATTTTGAAGAGCTGTTTGTGATTTTTTTAAAAGCCATCATCTGAAACTGCTGAGCAAATAAAATAAATGATCACATCAATATTGGAAGAATGTTGTGTCGAGTCGTAGTTTGAGATTGTCATCGTCGCAAATCTTGTGCCTATTACTTTGAAATTGGATTAACCGGTGCAGTGGAGTGGATATTCTTCATGAGATTAATGACTTCTATTGGGATTAATCTAACAGGATTAGTAACAACTCATGTGGAGGAAATTGGATTCATTTTGAGGTAAGCATCTCTCTTCCCCCCAAATACTTCAATTATACCATTTTTTATTGATATTAGAATGCCCTGATTGGATAACTGAATAAGATTGATGCTTGATAGGTAATTGAATTGGTGTCAATGTGCTTCTGCATATGTGTAAATATTATCAATAGGGCCCTCCATAGACTCGACTTGGCCAATATGTTTTTATTTTTTTGGTTAAGAATGAAATGCTAAGGAGGTTGAGATTTGAGGGTCGCAAGGGAGATGGGTTGGAGGGGGAGGGGGGGGGGTCTGGGTGTAGTGAGATGGGGGGGGGATGCAGAGAAAGTGAGCCTATAGATAGAGGGGATAAGACACATTTGAAACATTGTTATGTGTTGTAAAATTCTTATGTTTTATTCAGATTTGAAATCTCACTGATTAAAAAAGAAAAAAATTATTTGAGGATTATTTTTTCACTATGCTCAGATAAATTTTTTGGATGACTCCCCAAGCTAACGTCATATTTGCAGTTATTGTGTTATCATCCATGAATGCGCTTTTATACATGATAGCCCCAAAACATCACAACCTCTAAGTGCTTTGTAGATATTAAGGGCCTAATTGCATCATATCCAGTAGGAATTTATGCCTGCACATTTCACAACTGAAGGAGAATATATATGGTTATGCGAAAGTGATTTTATCAGAAAAAACAATAAAAAGGAGAGATATTGATATCAATGGTGACTTGTGAATATGGTAAGATGCAATAGTCCATGCCTTGCTCAGAAGCATTGTGAGTGCCGTGCTGACTGGCATCTTTGTTCCCCATGGTGCGGAGGGTGTGTGCATGTAATATTGACTGGGCAAGGATGAATTATATGACTGGAACACTTATTCAGATTCAGATTTATTTCCAACAGAAATGACATAGATATTGATACAAATCATCTTTCGTACATTATAACAACTATTTACGATACAAAACATCAATGATAATTAACATATAAAGATATATACAAAACATTTTGTAGAGAAATCATAATATGTAATTTAGATAGAAGAAAGGTATCTGTGGAAATGGGAGATTCACTCAAAAGCATAGCTTGTATAATGTGAACCCCCCTCAAGGAAGAGAAAAGAGGAGAGAGAGAGGTAATTGTGATATAAGTGATATTATTCAGTATTTTATAATAGCATTTGATTCAGATAAATATTGTGGTTGTAATCAATATTTCTGCCGGTTGTGTTGTTATTCAATGGATTAGTAAATATTTGACTAAAATTATGTATAATGCTTTGAAAGAGTAGGATGGAGGGAGTTGGGGTTATAGGAGAGGAGGAAAACATCACGAACCTCCAGCATTTCATCGCTGATATCCCCCCATAGCCTAGCAAAGTGATGATGACAGCATCGTCATGCAGTGGAGTCTAAGAGTCCAAGATCAAAATTCTCTAAATTTTAAAGTGGTTTGTATGCATTGCTCACTTTTATGTGATTTCTGGAAGTACTTTCTTCTTAAATATCACTTGTTGGACATCCATGAATCAGCTCCGGCTACTACATAATATGAGCCATTCATTCATTCAGTATGCAGTCTTCCCGATGACTCACTCATCCCTCCGTGGATCTCTCTCTCTTCTCCTACACCTTGGCTAGCTCTCCATCTAATGTGATTTATATGGAGATTGGTTACCACGGCGATTCTCCTCCAGGAAAGATGCCATCCCCGTCTTCCGGAGACGGAGATGGCTTGTCTGTTTCTCATACTCATAGGGCATTGGCTTTTCTAGAACTTCTAATTAAAATGTGGGGTATTTGTTCACATTCCGATAAATCCAACCAACTTGAGTGATGGCTTTATTTTGTCTATGGTTAGGCCTACATATTATTTATGGTCCTTTTCAAGATATTCAAGAGATCATAAATAAGGTATCTTTAATTAGTTTATCTTTAAATGGTAGAGCATTAGCCCACATCCTCTATAGTGGAGAAGAAGGGGGGGGGGGTTGGGGCTGATATGTGAGCTGGTATCTTCATTTGTCATCATTTTCATGTCTTTTTATCTTTTTATGATATTTGCTGTCACTAAGTTTGCTGGTACTCTTTTAGCAGTGCCTGTGGTATTTTGTGTATGTGGGGGGGGGGGGAGGGAGGCAGGTTATCATGGTAAAAAAATGCATTTTGGGTTAGGGTATGATATTTGCCCTACTAATTACAAAACATATAGCCTACCTCGTATTGTGTGAAGAACCTCTCTAAATTATAATTTTTTTTATAAAAAACATTTTTATATTTTTATTTTAAAGATCAGTGTTTTTTTTTCATTATTGACTAACAAAAATATATATTAGATATGTGTTTGTTATGGGAAAGTCAAATTCACAAATCTCTCGTGAAAAATTTAAAGTGTTATTGTCAGTATCAGATATCCTGAAATCACATTTACGCCTTGCAATTTATCAGAATCATTTTATTGATATTTGTGGCACAAGTGTAAATTTATCTTGTACATATACTATATCGTCCAATCCTCCTACGCATGGTGGAGTATAAGTTACACCTTGCCGGCAGTGTCATTTGTTCCCTTGTCAGAATTCAAATAGATATTTGGCGTTACAGAGTATGAGCTGGGTAAATTTCAGCATCAAGTTTGCTGAATCCTAGCTGTGACACCTTCCTCCAATTTAGCAGTATCTGGAGAATTTATTTCATACATAAGTTTCTGACTCCACTAGGTCTGCGGTGACCAAGCAAGGGGTCGTGAAGCTAAATATTGACTTCACGCCATCCACGATACACTACAAAATTGGAGAGCAAATAGTCTTATGTGCGTTTGTCTCTTACGGCTTCACGCCTTCCAACGTCAGTGCCGAGAGAAAGGCAGCTATATTCTATATTTGCAGATAAAAAGAAGAAATTGTCAAAATGGGTAAGACCTAAGAGGAAAATCATGAAAATAGGAAAACAGAGAACTTAAAGGGGAATGAAACCTTTGGAACAAATAGGCTTGTGTAGAAACAGAAAAATCAAAGAATAAGAATAAAGAAATTTTGAGAAAAATCGGACAAATAATGAGAAAGTTATGAGCATTTGAATATTGCAATCACTAATGCTATGGAGATCCTCACATTGGCAATGCGACAAGGATGTGTGATGTCACTGATGAACAACTTTCCCTTTGGTGGACTATAAAATACCCTCAAAATGTATCTCTTTGCTTTTTCTTATGATGATACAAACTCTTTATCCATGATGTATTCTTAAAAAATATGCATTACATGCCCTCATGTAGACAGAACAAGTGATTTATGGATAGATGTGATAAAAGAGGCAATTCTAGTGAAATATATACTAGAGTAATGGGGAGAGTTGTTCACAAGTGACATCACACATCTTTGTCGCATTGCCAATTTGCTATCTCCATAGCATTAGTGATCGCAATATTCAAATGCTCATAACTTTCTCATTATTTGTCCGATTTTTCTCAAACTTTCGTTGATCTGTTTCTTTGATTTTTCTGTTTTCACACAATCTTGTTCCAATGGATTCATTCTTCTTTAATGACAGCTTTCGAAAGTAATTCCCAAATATGCTTATCTACAAACTTCTTCTCAATAATGTAGTTGAAAATTGATGCAGTACTTCTTGTGTAAATGCTCAATTGTATATTTTATGAGTTTATTTTTCTTTCCATCTATCCATATCTATGAATAATTTGACATTTTTATGGAAAATCAACTAAATCAATTTATTATCTTGTTTCAATGAAACCTTGGACCGAATTGCTTCAGACTGTTAAACTGAACAGGGTCAACAGTTGGATATTATGTTACATGATTTCATATTCTGTATATAATTTAAGATTTGTTTCTTGCTAATTAAAAACAAACTATGATTAATCTGTGTAATCAAGATTGTTGGTGAACATGGGGAAAGTACAGTATTTGAACTTTTCAAATTGCAAAAAAAGTTCATCTGATTGGAGTGATGACTTAATTTATTTATTAGGAAAAAAAAAAATTGTGAAATCGGAATAGTTTCTCACGTCCACGCTCAAGTTCTCCACTTACAAATATATGCACGCAATAAAAATATAGGAATATATAATTATGAAAGTACACTGCCTATATTTACGAGGTCCTGGAAAATTCTCTTGAAATGGTCTGCGGTTGTTTATTGTGTTGAGGAAATGAGAATTCCAGGCACATACAGTCGACACACCACTTGAAAATGAAAACATTAAATGTTATAGGTAACAATATGATTAAAGGTATACACTGTACATTCTAGTTGTGAAAACAACATAATATCTATCGGAACAGAGCCCATCAAAATAAGTAAATATTTGCCAAAATATTTTAAGCAGTAAAACATGATCAGTAAATGTGCAAATTAACACGCCAGTTTGTTAGACTTAGATAGGCCTTTGTAAAAACATTTGATAGAAATTTCTGTGAAACCTGTTTTTTTTTTTAGTAAAAAAAAACAGGTTTTACATTGGGCTGAGGCACTTGGAAATTGATATGGTCTTTAATTAAGTTCATGTTTTAATCAAACAGGAATTCAGTCAAGTATTTCCTTTTAACAATTTTATCACTTATCGACTTGTGGTCATGTATTTCCTTCTTATACAGCCGTTTTTTAGAAGCAACTTCAAGCAGTAATATACCAGCAATCTAGTTCTATAATTTAATTGACTTATACCCTTTTCATAAACCATCCTCCAATTAGCCGCCTAAGAGTAATGCGGATAATTCAATAAAAATTGCGTTCACAAACTCCGAAAATAAGCCGCATTATTTTTACGAGCGCCCGTCCTGAAAAAGGCGGATAATCGTCATGACAACTGGACACGCCCCCTCCGATGTGGTTGTGTTGGAAAAGGGTGACCTTGTGACCGCACCATGGCAATTATCCGCATTATTTGGAAATGCGTTCATAAACTCAAAATCTTGTCCCGATGCTGCTATTATGCGGATAAAAGCAGCATCAAAATAATGCGGATAACTCTGGTCCTCCTCCAATTTTACGACCAAATTATGCTGCTATTAGCCACATAATTGGGTTTATGAAAGGGGTATTAAGTTACAGTACAAAGTAGGTCACTTGATAGGGGTCTCAACACTTTTAATTGATTTGTGTTTGTTTGTTAAAGGGGAAGTTCACCCTGAAGAAAACTTTGTTGTAAAAATAGCAGAAAAAAATAGTAAAAAATATTGATGATGGTTTGAGGAAAATCCGAAAATACGAAAGTTATTAGAGTTCAAAGTTTTGGATTTGTGACATCATAAACCAGCAGCTGCCCATGTGTTATGTGTGTGTATTTGAGTTTTGTCAGACGTGTATCAATCAGATATGATTATTTACGTCTGGGACCGACCTTTAACGTCACCATCCGAAAGACGTGACCAGGGCTCGAACCTCGACCCTCTGCATCAATTTGTAACTTCCCCACAGCTTGGATTACAGGCGCACGCCACAACGCCCAGTGATATAAAATGCATGAATTTCAAATTTTGTATGGTTCCTGATGACTTTATTTTGTTTTTTATTCATGATTGGGTGTGAAATGATTTGTCTATTGATATACAAAGGGTAAAGTGAAAACCATTTTTAATTTTCTGAGAAAATGACATTTCATTGATTTTTTTACCATTCTCTCTGTAGGAATGCTGCTCGCATATGACGGCACAAATCAAATAATTGAAATTCCATAACTTTTTGATTATTTGATGAATTTTTCTCAATTTTTTTAATTATTTTTTCTGCTATTTTTACAATTAACTTTTTGTCAGGGGTGAACTTCCCTTTAATGCATACTCTCTAAAGGCAAAGGAGCTAATCTCACTCGTATGAGTGAGATTAGAGACTGGACCTGATGGAGTAAGATTTTGGTCTTTTAAGAGTGGGTTTTTGCCTTTTTTGGAGTGAAATTTGTGCATATTGTTTTTTACTCTTTTGCTCCAAAAGGGGTGAAAATCAATATAGCTTTAAGGTTTTAGAAAATAAATTCTGGGAGTTGTGGTTATGATTGAAAGTTCTTGATTCTGCTTAAAATACATATTGGGAAAGTTCTGAGGAAATAGACAACCTTTGATAGATAAAACAAAAAATACAGAGAGAAAGAGATACTCTCTCTGAGGGGGTCGGAGGGAGGGGTACTAGAGGAGAGGGGAGAAAGAAGGGGGGGGGGGGGGGGTAGAGGGACAAGACAAAGAGATAAGGAGAGAGGGAAGGAAGGAGGGTGAGGAAAAGGAAATTCATGGCTCGAAGGAGACCAGACTAGAGAATGAAAGACTCAGCGAGAAATTGACAAAAAAACATCAAAATAAACAATACAATTGACCAAATATACATGCAGATCTCCATAATCCCCAGCAAATGCATCTTCAGTATAGGCCTATGTATCTCAACCCAATGCCCTACAATCATTCCCTCTATAAATTGAAATGAATGATGATAGCGATCTTGTTTGAATTGTCAAATCATGTAGAACAGAGCCTTTCATGGTGACCAAATGGGGTGGCTTTTGTACAGTGTTCAACAACAAAAGCTATTGAGTCATCTGGGTTTATGGATTGAATTCTGAAATAGAAGAAACATGTGCCATGGTCAGATGTCATGATATATATACTGAGTTGAAATATCAGGGAATATCAGAAAAGTAGTAGACAGTAGTTTGTCTTTATTATCTGTCTATTATCCCTACTGGAAAGGACACAGCTGCAGTGTTACACATTGGGTGTCACAGTAACACTTCCCTGGTATATGCACAGTGTGGAACACATTGTGAAATCACCTTCACACTTTGAAATTTTGGCATTTTAACAGTGTGAATTTCATATTCACATAGTGTACTAACAGTGTTCACCAAATGAACAGTCACACTGTTGAGGTGTCCACAGTGTGAAAATATTTCCACACTATTGAGTTTGAGCATTTCAACAGTGTGAAACACAATCATATTCACATAGTTTTTTCACATTGTACACCATGTGAACAGTCGCACTGTCGAGCTGTCCACAGTGTGAAAATGCATTCACACTGTTGACTTTCAGCATTTTAACAGTGTGAATTTTATATTCACATACTTGACCATGTGAACACGCTGTGAACAGTCACACTGTCGAGGTGTCCACAGTGTGAAAATATCTTCACACTGTTGACTTACAGCATTTTAACAGTGTGAATAATATTTTCACACTGCTCACTATGTGAACACACTGTGATCACACTGTGTGACACTGTGTTCACTTTCCAGCAGGGATTTTGTAATGTGTATTTCTCATGAAATATTAGTAGACCCCACTTTGTGTGCATTTTCTGTGTATAATGTATTTCTTACATGAAAGTTCATGATGATGTGCATAGTAAAGAGTAATACCATAATATCACTGCATCATCTGTCTAGTAATGTGAAGTTGGCATTATTTTTCGGTTTAATAATGATAATAATAATAATAATAATAATAATAATAATAATAATAATAATAACAATAATAATAACAATAATAATAATAATAATAATAATAATAATAGCAGCTATTTTTTATATAGCGCTTTTCCCATAATGGCCCAAAGCGCTTTAAAGCATATTACCCAGTCATCGGATCCTTGCATGCCTGCATACAATGTATGCCTGCATACAATATATGCACCTTCTCCACTCCCTGGGGAGCATTCCAAAAAGAATTCCAATACTTGATTGCTAGGCATACTACATAGGCTTCCGCATCCTACCGGGTACTCATTTAGCACCTGGGTCAAGAGTGGCAAAGTCTGGAGTAATGCCTTGCCAAAGGATGCTAGGCCATGGTTGAATTCGAACAAACGACCCTCTGTTTTCAAGGCGATGGTCAGAACCACTACACCATTGCTCTTCCACCATAGGTTTATGGTAAAATACATCTCAGAAGTATATATGTACTTGACAGCAGTTTGTATGAATTGTATGTTCATAATTTATATTTTACATTTTGTGTTTCAGTAGCAATATATGTTGAATTCTATAGTAGAAAGTGATTTATATTATCTGTCTATTATTTGCATTTCTGCATTTTTAGGCTCATGATAAAATGCATTGTAAGCAGAAATAATATTGAATTATTTTCATAGCGGGCAGACAGTTTTTAACATTATTTGGCTTAAACAGGAAAGGTGCAGTGCTGATATTTAAAAGGAAAGCCTCGATTCCATTTATATTTCTTTTTATACAAAATACAAACCAGCACATCCAGTCTCAATAACATTTTTGTTTAAAAAAGGAAAAACATGAAATGCAAATAAAAGAAACAAATATGTATTTTTAGTCAAGCGATAATTGAGGTTGATGACAAAGCAATTTCCTGAATATTCATTTTATAAAGTAATTGTGTTTAGAATCCACTTACATTAATTAGTGATATTTTTTAACACATTGTGTTGTTGGGACAATTGTGTTCCTTATTTACTAACATTGAAGTTCAATGTCACTTCAATGAACTTGGTAATTGTCATGTGAAAAATGGGTTAACAGCTCGTAGATCGGAATATTAGGAGAAATCGATCAATAAATAAGAACCAATTTGGAAGCGAGTTGCCTGAATCATATCTCATTAAGTGCAATTTGTTGTGATACCAGAAGCAATGATAACAGACGTATTCAGGGAGGATACATATGGGAGATGTGAAAGCTGTGGGAAGGCTGGGACCTGGGAGAGGGGTGAGGGAGAGGGGAGGGGATGATGAGCGAGGGGAAAAAAAAGGGGAGGGGATGAGAGGGGCGGGAATGTGAGGGGGTTGGGTAGTGGAGGGGGATCAGTGGGAGAGGGGTGGGGATGGGTGGGGAGAGGGGTGGGGATGGGTGGGGAGAGGGAAGGGGAGGATGGGTGAGGGGAAAGAGAAGAGGGGATGAGAGGGGCGGGAATGTGAGGGGGATGAGTGGGAGAGGGGTGGGAATGTGAGGGCCGGTGATATGTAGTGGAGGGGGAGGAGTGGGAGAGAGGAGGGAGAGATGGGGAGAGGGGTGGGGGAGAGGGGGAGGGGAGGATGGATGAGGGGAAAGGAGAGGAGAGGGGGAGGGAAGGGGATAAGAGGGGCGGGAATGTGAGGGGGTTGGGTAGTGGAGGGGGAGGAGTGGGAGAGAGATGGGAGAGGGGTGGGTAGAGGGGAGGGGAGGATGGGTGAGGGGAAAGAGAAGAAGGGAGAGGGAGGGGAGGGGAATAAAGGGGGATGGGAGAGGAGCCCTGAGTATAAGCAGAAAAGCAGTACACAGCAAAAACTATGGTGTAACTTGTGTACATAGAGGACCACACCAGTTATTTTACACCGGTGTTAAATTGACAGTGTTAGTTTAAACACCTATAGGTGTTATTACAACACCTTTGGTTGTTTCATTTACACTCATTGGTGTTATGTTCAATTTCTATGGTGTAATTCTAACACCTCAGGGTGTGGTCCTCTAGTAACACCAACTGGTGTCAGTTTTTACATCACAGTTTTTAGAGTGTAGAAAGACAGATTGAATAGGACGAACTTGGTTGGAAGGGAAGAAAAGGAAAGGAGGGAATGGAGAAGAGAAGGAATGAGGGAGGGAGGATGGGAAAAAAAGGGCGAGGAGTTGAGAAGGTTGGCAGTTGTAATAAAAAAGAAAAAACAGGCAATGGATGAATTGAGATATATTTTAAAGGGGAAGTTCACCCTGAAAAAAACTTTCTTGTAAAAATAGCAAAAAAAATAGTAAAAAAAAATTGGTGAAGGTTTGAAGAAAATCCGTTAAAGAGTAAGAAAGCTATTAGAGTTCAAAGTTTTGGATTTGTGACGTCATAAACGAGCAGCTGTCCCATGTGTTATGTAATATAAAATCCATAAATTTCAAATTTTGTATGGTTCCTGATGACTTAATTTTGTTTTCTATTCATGATCGGGTGTGAAACGATTTGTCTATTGATATACAAAAGTTACAGTGAAAACCATTTTCAATTTTCTGAGAAAATGACATTTCATTGATTTTTTACCATTCGCTATGTAGGAATGCTGCTCGCATATGACGTCACAAATAAAATAATTGAAATTCTAATAACTTTTTAATTATTTGATGAATTTTTCTCAAACCTTTGGCAATATTTTTCATTAATTTTTCTGCTATTTTTACAATAAACTTTTTGTCAGGGTGAACTTCCCCTTTAAGCAATCGCAAGACGGGGGGGGGGGGGGGGGGGGGGGGGGGGGGGGGGGGGGAGGGGATGAAAGGGCAGACAAGAGGTGAGATAAAGAGGAATCATTTGGGGTGAGATATCGGTTAGAGGAAAAGGAAGCTTTGAATGGGAAAGACTTAGGAAGGGAGACTGGGAAGGAAGAAGGTAAAGCTTAGAGGAAATTCTTTAAAAAAATATTTAAAATGATAATAAATTGTCAGGTAAAAGTTTAAAATACAAGGGAGGTTACAATAAAGAGTACATTGTAAGAACAGTGGTGTTTAAAGCCTAACAGTTGGTGTTGACAGAGGAACCACACTGAGCATATTACACCAGTATCAAATTTAATGTGTTCCCCTTTGGTGCTACCTATACATTATAGTTTGTATGCAAATTTAAGTTCAAAATTCAATGGTGTATTTTCAACACCTGAAGTTACATCGTCCTCTAACTGAGCATTTCAGGGGAGTGTTTCATCAACCAACTTGTTAGTGATTTTTCACAGACTAATGTGTTATCAGCCAATCAGATGCAAGGATGTCAGTAGCTTACAACAGTGGTCAGTGAAAAAAAATCACTAGTTTGTTTCATGAAATGCTCCCTTGGGGTCTGTTTCACAAAGCATCTTGTTGGAAATTTTCTCTGATTAATTTGCCATGAACCAATCAAATCTAAGTATGATTTCAGTAGCTTATAACAGCCGTCAGCGAAAATCGCTTAATGTTCCAAGGACTGCTAAAAATGATGCTACAGTATTTCGATATCTCTGTGGTGTATTGCCTTTGAAATTCTAACATTTAGGATGAACGGACGGATAGGCAAATATGCTTGATGAAACAGACAAAGCAATAGAACACTTTATTTACCCAGGACGGCGCGTATCAAAACATGATTCAATAATTGCCCGCTTTCATAAATGCCCCTCATCGTTTCACGGCAACTCCCTCGGCGCGTGTAAACGCAATTTGCGTATTAATTCCGTGCTCTCGGCTACCCCTTTGCTCATCTTACTGCATAACGAGATTCGTCTACCGTCCGCTGACTCATTTTTCTGGAGAGACGACGATGCTTTGTGAATCCCAATTCGAGTCTATGCTCGACTCTGGTGAAGGTCATATGAAAATGAAATTGTCCTATTTTCGAGAACATGTGCATTTATGATGGATGCACGCTCGATTTGTTTTTATTTGCAGATGAGAGGCAGATATTCAATAGAGGGGATAAATGGACAAGGCAGAATTTTTCTGCTTTCTGCTTTTTAAGTGTTTCAAGTGGATTTAACACAGACTAATGACAATTTCTGGAGTATTATTTACTGCGCTTATTGGAGACAAATTATTATTCTGTAGACAGTCTAGTGAGATGATGGTTGCCTGCTTTTGAAGAGATATTTTGGACCAGATGATTTTCTTGTATTTAGATTATTTCTCTCTATTAAGTGTAAGGACTTCAATTAAGATTAGAAAAAGATAAGAAAAAAAATTAGAAAAAAACGACATGATGTGAAATGAAAGTATGAAACCTACTTTGCCATTTGAACAAAAAGCAATAGCCAAGATGTTAGATATTCATTGGAAAAACATATCCATAAACATGCTGCAAGGCCTTTTATTCTGTCAACTGAAATTGGCCATACTTGATGGTAGGGCTTAAATCAGATCTATGAAGTACATAATTATTATAAAAGTACAAAATTATTATACTCATGATTTTTATCATCAGTTTTAAATTAGAGTTTGTAAAGCACTTTTGTCATGTTTGTGTTCTATAAAAAAAAAGAGTTTAAAGATAAATGCCAGTAGTTGCAGTAAATACTGATTTCATGAGAAAGTCTGTAAAACCAGGCTTAATTGTCAGAATATCATCGAGGATCTAGATCTGCATACAGTTACATAAACTGAACTTTGTGAAATCTTGAAATCTATGCTGAAAAATGTTCATACTGAAGATCACCAACACAGATAGGCACACGTGGGACAGTGTATTAATATTGCTGGAATAAAGACCCGACGGAAGTGACAAAATCTGTGCTTATTTTGCTTATTTGTCAGCAATTACACAATTTCGTCCAGAATCCTTTGGCACATATTTTTTATTCATACAAACAGACACTTGGGTGGTCATTATATTAGATTCTGTCCAAAGTCATTTTGTGATCGTTACCAAACTGGAATTTATCTTTAACCCTGTGAATCGAAGTTATCCTGAATTGATGCAGGACCATTTATTCTGTGAAGTGAAATTGGCCATAATTTGATGGTAGGGCTTAAATTAGATCTATGAAATACATCAAACAATATTCATGATTTTTATCATCAGTTTTAGATTAGAGTTTTTAAAGCACTTGTATGTTATAAAAAAAAACAGAACCCTGTGAATTGAAGTTATCTTGAATTGATGATAATGGCAAACAAAATGTATTGTAATTAAACAAAAAAAAAATGCCTTTGCACATTTCTTTGGCTTTATGAACATGAATTCCAATTTTACATATAGACTGAAATTCTGAATTATGCCATATGGGCACACCGTAGTACCAAAGCTTCCGTTGCTCATTGTTGACAGAAATTTGAATATGAAAGGAACTTGTCATATCATTCAGCTCGCAGTATTAACAAAATCACCCATTTTAAAAGACCAATTACAGACGGATTGCACCCTGAATGGAGCAATTTACCCAAACAGGTTATTCCATAAATCAGCCCCATAATAGGATCACAAATTTGTTACAAGATTAACCATATAGCCCCAGGCATTCATATTTGCGTTGTATTACGAGCGATATCTGTCACTGCATTTTAGCTTTATTGTCATGGCTTGGTGGGACGTCTTTGTCTGCTTTGTTGCTTTTTGTTGCAGTTGCAATCGACCACATCATCGTAACTAAGGGAGTGAACTGGTGATGTGTGGAAAGTGGTTTCTTTTGTTGGGTCATTTGGTGTAACAATCTGATTACACAAATACAGTTTCATATTATTACTGATGTGGGAACTATTTTCCCCTTCTTGTTTTTACTCCAACTAACAATTTTTTGAACTGGTAGGTAGAGTTTTGCATCTTTCAAAGACTATTTTACAATGATTTGCCCTTTGCTCCATGTAACTTTCGGCAATTCTGGAAAATTATCAACCTTTTTGTACATTCATCCCCATTTTCTCAAGTTTTACTTTACTTCTATTTCACTTCATAAATTGACCAAGTCATAATCATTTGAGAGCATTACAGACTGTCAAAAGAACCAGAAATCAGAGACAGAAATTTTAATGACGGTTCCACAAACATGCGGTCTGACATATTTTATAGAATTGCCTTTTTGCTGCCCCCTCCGCACAATTTTTTGGGTACCCTTTCTCTCCTCTTCTCTCTTTCTGTCGATCTCTCTCCCATCCCCTCTTGCATCCACCTCCCCCTCCGTTCCTCTCTCTCTTACGCTGTATCCCTCCCAATCTCTTCATCTCTATCTCCCACCCTTTTTTGCACCTTTTCTCTCCACTTCTTACTTTCTGTCGATCTCCCTCCCTTCCCCTTTTGCATCCACCTCCCCCCTTCGTGCCTCTCTCTTACACTGTATCCCTCCAACTCTTTCCATCTCTGTCTCCCACCTTTTCCCCTCTCTTCCCCCTTCCTCCCCCCTCTTCCCTCTTCCTCCCCCACTCTCTCTCCCTCTCTCATCTCCATATAAAAGTGGGGGGGGGGGGGTGGGGCACCTTACCTGTATATAACAGCACCATATTGTGTATCATCCTGTTATAGACCATGGATTAAAGAAAGAAAACCTGCATCAGTATGACACAGCCTATCTCTTTCACTCACGGCTCAACGAATCTTCCGCTACTCTATAGGCCAGATTGCGGGGAGATTGAAATTCTCGTTTGAATAACCAATGCGTGTAATTGGACATGACAACGGTTGATCCATGGGCTTCAGCACCGAAATGAACCTTAACCCATTCATGACTGAATCTAATAATTTCCTTTTGGATTGGAATAGGGAATGCCAGATTCTGGGAGCAAATTGGTTAACCCGCATGTTAAAGGCAAACTTAACCCATTGCCCGCTGGAATCGAGTGATCCCTTTACAAAGCCTTTGACAATCAGAGAATTCAGTATTCAAAGGGTTGAGAATTTTCAGATGTAAATGGTTGGAAAGCTATCATTGTGAGCTTTTCCAAATCTTTTTGTCATTTAGAACATTATCAGGATTATACATGTAGTTAAAAAAGGGTCCTTTGATTTGACCACTGTCATGCGACTGTCTTGCCAAACCTGCAACAACAAAAAAATGGTTTTGAGGTGCTAAACCATAAATAGAATTGAGCTATTAAAGACCCAGACCGGACCCAAAAATGACATTGACAAATTATATACCAATCGCAAGCTTATAAGCTACTAAATACAGCATTGTGAGCTTTATTCATTTTCACCCTTCCCAGCTGAGTATTTTGCTTAAGAATATTCCAATTATGGCTTCGAACCCGGCTTAGAAAATAGGCTTTATTGTGCTTTTCAAATGCCTTGAGACCGTGACGTCACGTTGTGTAAGAAGCGTCGCGATTCCATAGTTTGTACACAGAAAAACTTGGTTATTTTTTTGCTTTCCAGATTACGCATTTCATTTTCTTCACTTCCATCACAGAGTGATATCACATATATTTTTTCCTACATGCTTAAATTATGAAATCTACAGTTTTGAACTAGTTTTTGCCATATTTTTATTTCCTGCTTATTTGGCGTAGATTTCAAATCTATCTGCATTCAGATTATGTATCACAACTTTTCCTGACATAGCAATTTAGGCCCAATAAGAGCCAAACAAAGAAGTCACAAAAAAGGCAATGAATAGTTGTAGGTTTCCATCAATTTCAACAGTGAATAATTGTGAGTGCCATTTTCATCTGAAAACAGGAAAAAAATGGATTCATAATATAGAAATGGAAGAAAATACCCAATGCTTTTGTACACAAACCTATGGAATCGCAACCCTCCAGACACAACATGACGTCATCCTTTCCAGGCGACGTGGGGTGCTCAATCGAAGCGTACTTTGGAGGAGCAGTTTCTTGATTTTTATCTAATATTTCTTAAAAATGGAAGGAGATGTATAGAATATTTTTGGTATATTTGTATTGTATGAATCATTGCCTTTCTTTTAATAATTGATTGTTTTTTACCGGTCAGGGTCTTTAAAGTGGATTCATCTGCGCTGTAAAATACAAGAACTAGTTCAGATGGATAATTTGTAAACTTTTTTTTCAATCACAGACTTTGCTTTAAAAGAAGTTATGTAGGCCTAGTCATAAGCTCGCAACAAGAGTTTAGCTGCAATTAAATTGTTTTCAGGCGACAAATATCTCCGCAACCTTGGGGAATATCCCTGAAAAAGTTTGTACAATATTAAAAAAATTTGACCTGCTCCCTGCTGATTTATGATTAAAGTTTTTTTCATCCAGGATTATTACAAGAAGGCACTACTTTGTTTGGACACTGGCAACATATCAGGGTATATCCCTCTAATGCAGAAAATACGTGGTCCCTAATTTGGCAAGTGGGACTTCACTTTACCAGTAAGTCAGTATTGAGTGGTCATCAGCTGAGCGCCAGATGTTTACCAACAACCATTTCTGTCACTGGAAAAAAGTGGATGAAATTGACAGGAATAGTGAAATTTTCTTACATTTTCCCCTCTTAACTGGAGTAACAGACAGGCATGGAAGAAAGGGCTGAACAAAAACTAAAGGGAAAATGGTCAGAGAATTATTTTATTTTTCTGCTGTCATCGCAGCCCACATCGATGTCAAGAACTTAATTTTCATTTGATCTACGACCTTTAATATGGCAAATAACATCTGGAATTTCCAAGGCAAGTCTTGCACTTCCAGAAGAATAAATCAAAATACCCATTTGAACATGTCAATATTAAAAACCCCAACCCCTTTGACCCGTTCTTTCAATGAGAAACTTCGAAAAGGTGTCAAACGAAATTTCATGCCACCTACCTCAATTATTGCCAAAATGCCTGGAAATCTTGATTTTTCTTTCTGTTTTGGTTCCGTTTTAGCTGGTACCAAATCTTGGAATGCATTTATCATTTTTGTTTATACGGTGTAGGTGTCTGCACTGATTGTGCTGTTTATTGCTAAACTAACCAGGGCCGAGATTAGATGGTATGCTGAGTAGTTTGCATTTTCACATACCAGTTGAACAACTCATGCTTTTCATTGGTAATTAACATGAGAAGCAGAAGGTCGTAAAGTATATGCCCATGATTTTAATGATTATAATGATAACCCGGACATTCATAATGCGTTGACGACACACACATCAATTATACGTATCTAATCGCTTACAGATTTATAATTACCCTGCGGCCATTTCTGCGCAGCATTTCTTTGAGTTTGAAATATTTTCATGCCATTTAAATCATATTAAAATATAATGATATATACTCAATATAACGATAATCAGTAAGTGCAAATGAATTGAAATAAATCATTGAATGCAAAATGTAATATGGGCCCAAATACAGTCAAACCTGTGTAATAGTTGTATAATAGGCCTATATTTTATGTATATGACTATGTAGACCATATATAGGCTTACTGGTTAGCCTTGGATATGGAGAGTTGAATGTAGGTGAGTGCCTTGCCAAAGGATGTTGTCACCATGTCAGGAAGTTTCTAGCTTGTCGATTCTTATGGAGTTGTATCCATTTAGGGCCTAGTTTGTGGTGTGATGGTATATAGTACTGTGTAATGACTGTACCATACAGTATCAAAATCTAAGGACATAGATTTACTCCCTTTTGCCACTCCACATAAGTGGTGAAACTTGTTTGATATTCACACTGAAGTTGCAGAAGTAGGTGCTTATCTCCAGTTTGCATTCATTTTTCTGTCATTACTCATCTCCAACTAATAAACTGGTTTTGTTTTCATTTTAGAGATGGATTTCTAGATGAGTTTTATGGATTATAAACAAAACTAAGTGATTGAGATAAGAGAATGAAGAGCATGGACCTAGATATGAATGGTTATTTTGTTGATGGTGAAGATGATGATGGATATTGTGGTGGTTACAGATGAGGTTTTAGTGATGAAATGATGATGGCGATGATGATGACGATGACAATGACAATGGTGGTGATGGAGGTAGTAGTTGGGGTTATGATGATAATGACACTGGTGGTGGCAGTGATGATGATAATGGTGGTGGTAGTGATGATGGTGACAATGATAATGGTGGTGATGATAGAGATCATGAAGATGGTGGTGGTGGTGGTAGTGATGATGATGATGATGATGGTGGTGGTTGTGATGATGATGATAATGGTGACATGATGATGATGGTGACATAATGGTGGTGATGATAGAGATGATGGAGTTGGTGGTGGTGGTGATGATGATGATATTAAATGGTGGTGATGATGGAGATGTTGATGATGATGGTGGTAGTGTTGATGAAGATGATGATTAAAAATGATGGTGATATGATTGAGATGGAGGGAATGATGATGATGATGATGGTGAAAACACTGCTGCTGCTTCTGAGGATTGCACTGATGTCGATGCCAATGATTGTGATGCCAAATATGGCGATGGTGGTGATGATGGTGATGATGAAGATGATGTTGAGGATGGTGATGATGGTGGTGATGATGATGATGATGGTAATGATGATGATGATGGTGGTAATGATGATGATGATGATATCAAACATAATGGTAAAAGTTTTAACAATCAAAGGCTCCAGTTTCTTGATATTTTGGTCTTGGCAATGAGAGTTGGACAAGAAGACCCTCTTCCATTTGTTGCTACCCCCAAACCCTTAGAACCACTCATGATGGTAATGTTATAGGACATTGATATGAATTTAATGTTTTTCCCCTTCTTTTACCTCTTGAATTATAATATTTTGTGGATGGAAAGGTATTCTGATTAGTGAATATCTAAATTTCCATATCGATCCCTTTAAGGAATTCATACTTTCAGCTCTCCATGACCTCAAAGTTGTCAAAAAGGACTTGAATGAGTGATCCATCTTAATCCATGCTGCATTTTAAATTATTTTGACACTTAAAATTTCAAATATTCCATTTCCCCCATTCATCCCACACAACCAGAGCCCAAAGCAACACAAAAAGCAGACAATGTGGTGATGAAAAGCGAGAGACGGTTTTGAAAATTAAAGTCGACCCCGCATCCCTAAAGCTGTCAACTTTTGAACCATAATTTGTCGCTTTTTATTTGGATCAGTTGGGAATCCGGGTCGTAACGCTGTCATTTTGGATCAACTTTCAGATGAATAATCTGTCATTGTAATTCATATCGGAGATTAGGAAAATATGATTGATTATTCTGCCACATTCTTGAAATTTGATTAGTTTTGGAATGATCATTTATGGTGGATAATTAGTGGGTGTATTTGAAGTTAAATAGGTTGAATTTTATGTATTGGAAATATGGAAGTAAAAAAACAAATAGATTCTAGGAATTAGAGCTCGAGAGGGGAAGATAAGAGAATGATAGAATTAATAGTAATAGGTAGGAAGGAATGGTAGAAAGAGGGAGAGAGGAAGAGAAGGAAAGAGAAAGGGAGAGAAATATGAAGAAAAATAGGGGGACTTAGGAGGAAGAGAGTGAGGGAGTGAAAGGGAAAGTGGGAGGGTAAGAGAGAGAGAGAATAAAGTAAGGGGGGGGGGGAGAGGATGGCACAACAATTGCAAATAAAATTGAAAACGTTCATCAAAATAAAGAATAATACTATTTGGGGGGGGGGGTAGCCTGTGTTGGATATCGAAATGGCAGGCAACATGAATATGAGATGGGGATCATATCGGAATAAAAACGCCTTCAAGACTTTATAGGCAAAGCAGGAGATTTAACTTATGCTAATACCAAGAAGCTCTTTGCCAATACCACCGAGCCACCGAGTCCCACAACATCCATTGAGCCAGCCCTGGGGGACACCTTGTCAGCCAAGCAGACGAACATCCGAAGTAGCGGACAAACACTCCACTTTCCATCTCTCGCCGAAAACCCCTTACCCGATGGTGTCGAATTCCTCCACATGGTTTCCATGGTTACGTCGTCGAGGAGGACCAGTGGATGCTGCTTCCTACCAGTGATGAGGATGATGATGATGGTGAGGAGGACATGGATTCCGTTGGACGGATGATGACTCAACGGAGCATCTGTCTTGGATCGTTTGAATTCCCCGGAGGCGGGGAAGGAGGCGTCGTTTTGAGAATTCCGTCACCTCCGTGGGTTGAGATTCCTCGGAACCAATCACAAAATCTTGGAGTTTTTTAATTTAGTCATAGGTTGTGTCACTGTCTTATCAGTTCCACCTCCCACCTCTTCCCTTATTTCATGTGAGAAAAATCTGCCTTATGTTTTCCATGTATTCGTGGTTTGATGTACATTGTAACTAGTTCAACGACTGGCATGCTCATTATACCTCCATTGCATAAAACAAGTATTTTGAGCACCATTTTAGCATCAATATTGATAAAGGCCAACATAATTAATCTAAGAAAATTTCATGAATAAACTTACCCTGTCGTATTGTTTATTGTTCATTGCATATCAAAAAGTTTATATCATTGTCTTAAACTGTATATTTTTATTGAACCTCAAGGTACATGTACATGCCCGACACTGCGCCATTTCGGATTATATAATCTTTCAGTGTATTTTTTAATGATGCTTTACATTGAATGATCCTTTAAGTACTGATACAATCTATACATGATTTTTTTCCAGTCTGAATCAACCACTGTAAGGATCATTGACAATAACCACATTTTATGTCTTCTGGTGTCATGTTATGGTGTTGACTTTCATCAGCGCTTTGCTACGAAATGGTGCGGTGGTGCTGGCGGTTGAGAGAAGATTGGTGACAACGGTTCACTCTAGGACAAACTGGGTGAGAGAAGAGTGAGAGAATGTAAGAATTGAAAGAAGATGAAAGAGGAGGATAAAAGAGATGAGTGTAATGAAAAAAAAATGAACCTGGCACCTTATGAATGGAACTGATTTGATTCACAAGTTCTATGGGAACCATACGAAGAAATTGAGTCAGAGAGAGAATGTGAGAATATAGAAAGAAGATCCAGAAGATGAAATGCTTGTGGATGCAGAGAGGATGTGAAACGGAAAAAAATCTTGCCATCCGTAGAACATTATGTAACCGTTGTGTACTCTTTGCATACATGTTTCATACGCTCTATATCCATCTAGCATCCGTCCACTGATTTCATTGTTTGCCCATTTTTTCCATTGTCTGGAGCGGATGAAAACAGATCAAGCCACCCTGAAATTTTGCTTGTCCGCTGTATTCTTTATGAATACATTTTGTGTCCGTCGGCCAGTGGGACCAGGCCTTAAGAGATGGTTCACTTTATCATGTATTATACCAATAAAATATTTAAAGTGGTGAATTGAAGATTGATAAGATTTCTCTTCCAAGAATCATATTATGGAATTGCCCCTTTGTTATGATATTCAAGCCTTTGATACTTCCAATATTACACAAAGGACACCCCTTTAAAGAAATTCGAAGAAAGACCCTTTCATTTGATGGTCAAGTTTTTTGACATCTAATCTCGTTGCTTGTTGATGTAGTCTAGATGTTTGGGATACTTAATGTCAGCCATTGATAACTGATCCCCATCAGCGGTCAGTCGGCTGTTTACTTCTCACTCGCTGTCATCCATCGGTCACTCTTGTTCGGATTGACCTGCTTCTGACCATCCATCCACTCGCGGTGTCTGACCTCGCCTCGCATCGCCACACTTCGTTGTAACCAGATGCGTCCAGATATGGAGTCTTGCACTTACACTGATTTGTGAAATCTCTGTTCATCTATTGCATGATACATTATGCATATGGTGTAAACTTTAGTGTTACAAACAACACTGGTTAGTGTTCTGAAATGATAACACCTTCAGGTGTTAAAATACAAATTGGTGTTTAACTTTAAACATATCATCTAATGGTGTTGTTGGATATTAAATGAAATGACACCATGAATTTACACTGGTATCAAAATACTTGTGTAGTAGTCCTCTATGAAGGTGTAGTATTTACCATTTGCAATGGCACATGAATTCTGGAATTTTGCATATACATATGTTTGAATTTCACAATCACAATAATCAGTTTTCTTTATGACCTTTCCATTACAGAAACTAAGAAATCTCTAAAATGCTTAAAGCTAAAAGTTTCATATATAGAATATATCAGAATATATACAAATATCAATATTGCAATGAGAAGAGCCCAATTTTAGAGAAAATGTGATAATAAATAATCACAACTCAGAATTACCTCAGTTCACAAGGAATTCACACCACTGGTTTTAAAGAGAAATGCCAGTAGTTGCAGTAAACACTGATTTCATGTGAACGTCTGTAAAACCAGGCTTAATTGTCAGTATATCATCGAGGATCTAGATCTGGTACAGTTACATAAACTGAACTTTGTGAAATCTTGAAATCTACGCTGAAAAGTGTTCAGACTGATGATCCCCAACACAGATAAGCGCACGTGGGACAGTGTATAATTATTGCTGTGAATGTCGGCCCGACCCCCTACCCGAATCCTGTGCTTATTTGCTGATTTCTCAGCAATTACACAATTTCTTCCAGAATCCTTTGGCACTTACGTTTTATTTATACAAACAGACACTTTGGTGGTCATTTCATTGGATTCTGTACGAACTCATTTTGATATCGTTACCAAAACTAGCATTTACCTTTAAGATGTAACATAGTACTTCTATAATTTTGGGCAATTTTCCAGTGTTCCAACAAGGTACACGGCTCCATGATAGCAATTGTCTTTCATAACATTAGCTATATATTGCATGCCACTTTTGGCAAAATAAAACCAGAGATATCCTTGGTGCAACCTTGTGAAGATCATACAATTAAAATAAAAAAATAAAAAAATGATCATATGATCATTGCCCTTGCTTTGCAATTTTAGCTGTATTTAACTAAAATATGAATAACAAATATTCTTTTTTTCACTTTATCCACATCTTTTCACACTATTTATTAAGCCCACTAATTCACTCCCCCTATATCCTCTTATACTTGTATTTACGTAATTGTTGCCATGGCGCAAACCCCAAATCATTTTTCCTGGGGGAAAATAAGTACTTGAAGCAGTTCTCCATCTGTATATGTACTTCAGATTTGGGGTATGGAAAGGGGCGTACAACTCGTGATTGTTTTGATCTTTGGATGACGCTGGCATTCAAGTTTAAGGCTTGGTCCCACTGCACGTATGGATGCAGAGAGGATGTTTTAAATGGAAAAGAATCTTGCCACCCATTGGAAAGCGTAATGTATCCGTTGTGTACTCTTTGCATACGTGTTTCATACCTCTATATCCATCGAGCATCCGTCTACCTTGATTTCATTGTTCGTCCATTTTGTCAATTGTCTGGAGCGGATGGAGCCACCCCAAAATTTTGCTTGTCCGCTGTATCCTTTGTACGTTTTGTGTCCATCAGCCAGTTGGACCAGGCTAAGTTAAGGTCCTGCTGTAGGGTTCGATGCCTGGGTGTAAAACTCTCAAATTTGTATGACATTTGTAATAAAAGAGGGATCCTAGAATTCTGCAATGAATGTGTTCTCCGCAAATCAATCTATATAATTTAAATTACAATGATTTATGATTTATTGATTACAAGTAGGATAGGAAACGATTTTTTAGTTTGAGGGCTATTTTTCATGTTGGATCTATCGTAACTCTTTGTAAGACGGGGCTCAAGTTTGTTTTTAAACCTGTGTTGCATGCCTGCATTTCTTTCCTATATTGATTACAAGTATTGTGAAAGTGGACCCCATTTGTTGTGAAAGCTGGGTAGCACCCTACCCTCGAGGGAGCAGACAAGCTCTGGTAAACCAGCGCCTTCTATGTTGATAGTAAGCGCATGGGAAGGAGGATCAAATTACTCCCCACAACTGGGTGAAAAGTAGACCGTTTCTTGCGCTCTATATCCCCGTTCAGATGTTGAAATTGTATTTGTAGTCACCAGTTCGGACTTTGATACCTCAACTCAAGTAAGAATAGCACCAAAGCAACATTTTCAAGAAAAAGTCTTAAAAATTCAAAGTAAATTGTCACCATAATCTTTCAAGATCTGCAGGAAGTATATTGGCATTAACCTAACTTTATAAGAATGAAAGTTTAGCTGATAAATGAGAAGGTATCTAGTGAATATCGCCAACACAGACATGCACATGTGGGACAGTGTATTATGTAAGCATAATAAAATAAGGCCTAATGCTTATACTAAAACAAAAATTAGGTTTGACACCGAGACTTTTTTGCATCCGCCTCATTCTAAGCACAAGCCTAAGTTACCGGGTGGGTGGTTCATAGAGCTGTTCGTAAGTTAAAGAGAAATTCCAGTAGTTGCAGTAAACACTGATTTCATGAGAAAGTCTGTAAAACCAGGCTTAATTGTCAGTATATAATCGAGGATGGAGATCTGGTACAGTTACATAAACTGAACTTTGTGAAATCTTGAAATCTACGCTGAAAAACGTTCGCACTGAAGATCACCAACACAGATAGGCACACGTGGGACAGTGTATTATTATTGCTGGAATAAAGACCGACGGAAGTGACCGAATCCGCGCTTACTTTGATTATTTCTCAGCAATTACACAGTTTCTCCCAGAATCCTTTGGCACATATTTTTTATTCATACAAACAGACACTTGGGTGGTCATTATATTAGATTCTGTAAAAAGTCATTTTGAGATCGTTACCAAAACTGGAATTTATCTTTAAGAGTGACTGTAAGAACTACTGCTGATCCTTTCTAGTGGTAAATGGTATTATCATTGATGATGGTTAAGTGCATAAGAAAGGTTCATAAGTCATTCTTAAAGTCGCTCTTAACTTACTAACAGCTTTATGAAACGGCCCCCAGGTTGATTGCAGTATTTAATTTATACATTCTATAAACTTAGCTGATATTTATAACCCTATGGTCTCCTTTATATTCCCAAATCGTGTTTTTCTTAATTAAATATGTATGAATATTTTATTGTTAGTCTACTCTGTACCACATTGCAAAATCTATTGATTTGTTATTTTTATCAAGGAGCTTCTCACCCCACCCACGACATTTGGAGCATCTGTATCGAGTACCATGTAAATGTTATTATTTATGTGAGTTTAGTTTATAGTCTATATACATTGGGATATATATTGACCCAGTTCAATTAGAGTAATTGTTATCATGGCTACGATTAGACGGTATGAAAACCTAATCAAATTAATGAACAGTGCCAGAGTGTTGACAGCCAAAGCTACAAACCTTTTTACACGAGTATTCTCCTATTTCTATTGAACTTTTAAGAAAAACTGCATGCCTTTGTGATGATTTTTTTTTCATTTCATATTTTGATTTTTTAATTAATTTTTTATTAATTATTTTTTCAATCATTCATTCACTCCTTCACTACTTCACTCCTTCACTACTTCATTCATTCATTAATTCATTCATTCGTTCGTTCGTTCTTCGTAAGTTCATTTGTTCGTTATTTCGTTTGTTTGTGTGTGTGTTTGTGCATGTGTTCGTTCATTAATTCATTCATTCACTCCTTCAAATTGAAAACAATTATAAGTTTGAAATAACAGGGGTAATTCAAATCACTTTCAGAATTCAAATTTGGCATAAAGAATAGGGACATACTCTGCATACCCCTTCACCAACCCTTGTGGAGAAGATAATACCGGCATCATGTGAAAGCTCCCTGCATAGTTATGCCTCTTAGGCCGTGTTTATGCTTCCACTTTTCAGGACAGAATCAGCGTTTCCAAACGTGATTAGTCCAAAACACGGTTGCGTCCATGCTTATTTTCATTTAAACGCTGTTTCAAAACACCGATCGTAAACTCACAAAAAGGTGCGTTTGTAAACGTTGTTTGACCAGAATCAGGCTTTCTGGGGAAGTATAAACAGAACCACGATCGTAAACGTGTTTGAATGACGTCATTTGGTACATGCTTTCGGTGAGTTGAAAATCCGCGGGCAAAAAACAGTCGTATTGCTCCATGTTATCTCCACGTAATAACAACAATCGGAAAATAACTTTCGAAAAAAAGGCGCGCTCAATTTGACCTCGCTTTGCGATGTGAAGCCAGCTGGAGATCATGATTTGTTCTGAAAAGTTAAGCATAAACAGCACTCCCAGAACCACGTTTACGATTGGCGTTTTGAATCGACGTTTGAAATCGCTGATTCTGTCCTCGCAATGGAAGCATAAACACACCCTTAGAAGTCCATTGATAATTGAAAGTAATTGATTGAATTAATAGGAATGGTAGCTGCACCAGGGGAAATGCTCATGTGTGCTGTTTTAATTAGTTGATGTTCTCTTAATGTTTTATATACATGTATGCCTACAACTCTCTTCCACCATCAGATTGTATATCCTGATTGCGATTTTGGTTATGATTAATTAATTATACAGTAATAGTTGTGTCCTGTGCTCACTTCCTCAGTCTGTCGATGTGGAAGTGTGGTGGCCTTGTGGTTCCGATTCTTATCGTTGGGCGAGAGGGCTGTGGGTTCTGGTCCCCGCCAAGGTATTTATTTACGTCAAGAAATATTTTCAAATATCGTATTGCACTTGATTTAAGTTAGGTTAATGGATCCCAGCAGGAATAATCCCCCATAGAATACATACACCAACACATTTTTATGGCAGCTCAGAAAAAAAAGGCTGCATCATTAATGTGGCACTTGTAGCAACCTTGGGCTCGTCTTGCAAGGAGTTGTGATTGATCCGATCAATTGCAACTATGGAAAGCCAGCAAAGTCAACATACGAAATGCATGTTTGCTCAAAATTTCTCTACATATGAATGTATATCCATAAATTCATTGATTACTTGACAATTTGGTGTGTTCTCCTTTGTGTACATTACAAAGGACTTTTTGCAAATTTCTTGTGGAAAAAATTATGACACTGATGGATTTCCATAGAGTTATGATTGATTGGATCAATCGTAACTCTTTGGAAGATGGGGCCCTGATATTGATGAAAACAGTCTCTTAATCCTTTAGAGAATTGATTCCGGTCAACTTAAAGATAAATTCCAGTATTGGTAACGATCTCAAAATGACTTTTTACAGAATCTAATATAATGACCACCCAAGTGTCTGTTTGTATGAATAAAAAATATGTGCCGAAGGATTCTGGAAGAAATTGTGTAATTGCTGAGAAATAAGCAAAATAAGCGCTGATTCGGTCACTTCCGTCGGGTCTTTATTCCAGCAATAATAATACGCTGTCCCACGTGTGCCTATCTGTGTTGGTGATCTTCAGTGTGAACATTTTTTAGCGTAGATTTCAAGATTTCACAAAGTTCAGTTTATGTAACTGTACCAGATCTAGATCCTCGATGATATACTGACAATTAAGCCTGGTTTTACAGACTTTCTTATGAAATCAGTGTTTACTGCAACTACTGGCATTTCTCTTTAATGTGAACTTAATTTTTTTTCTAACTGTCGTAAAGATATTTCAATTTTGAGATACAATGCACCACGGAATTCTGAATTTGGGATATAGATTCGGAAGTTCTTTTTAAACACTCTCGGACTATTATTTCACCTTTTATGCTATGCCAGAGTCTGACCTAGCTAACCGCATCGACTTCTCCCTTTAATTTGTATTCATCCGTCTGGAGCGCAGGTGTATCCCCAATCGCCTCAACATCATCCAGTTCTCTCTTGGCTGGTCTTTCCATAGAAACAGGATTACATTGAATTAATGAGTTTCAGGTAGATTTTCAGAGTTGCCATTCCAACTGCAGGTACTGTGTTGAATGACGTTGTCAGAGGCATTTAAGATCTTGCTTAAGGTCCCCATTCAGACTAGGGTCGGTGTTTCATAAACTGTTCGTAAAGTAATGCATGACTTTGTACATGCCTGGACGATGTTCTTAGATACCGTTCGCACTACTTAAAACTAGTTTACTGGACACTAGTGTAACGTGCAATGAGAACGGTCGAAGCGATCTTTCAAATCGGTTCATAAAATCACCTCGCGATGTAGATTCCAAGATCGCTTTATCTTGTTAAACTGGTTTTAGCGTAGTGAGGACACAACTGTTCTTCGCACATTTTTAGTGCACTACTCCACACACTGTGTGTAGAATGCCTACGCTGTGGTTTCAAATTTCACACGAAACATGTCACCCTGGTGAGAGCGTTCCCATAGCAACAATATCGCTTTACGTGAAGTGATTTTTAAAACCACTTTCGGGTGATCAAATGGGAAAGCAAGCAAAGTGATCTTCCAAACTGGTTTCCTGAATTGGTTTCCAGTAAACTAGTTTTAGAAAGTGTAATGAGAATGGATCTTAGGTGGTAAGCCAACTACAGAGGGACCATTTGCCACAAGAAAGTGTTTCCAGTCTTTCGTAAAGTTGTTCGTAATTTAATGCCCCCGTCACACTTATTCGGAATCAGCAGGAATCAAGCAGAAGCTGGAACGAAACAAATATTCAAAAAATCTGAAAATTTTTGAGAGGAACTTGTTTATTTACCAAACTGGGAGTTGAAATTCAGTAAATGGACCAGGTAAATCATCATACACTAGTCAAAATGAACCGCAATGGAGTCAGATTGATAATTCGTGAGCACTTCATTCTTGGACATTCTTGGCGCATTCCAAATATTCTGACTGCATTCTCAGTGCATTTGAAATATTTCTGTCATTTTGGCCGTCCCGAAGGTTTTGGTCATATTCAAAACATTCGAGGGGTAATTTCGAACGGTGTTCGAAGTAGATTTAAATGACCAACTGGTGGTCAAACAATAGTCCTTTCATTCAGGCCAATTCTGCTTGATTCGGAATAAGTGTGATGGGGGTATAAGAGATGATTTAGGAAACACCCACTGAGGAAATATGTTTGGTCTGAGAAAGATCTAATGTTTTAGAGAGAACTCTTTAGTCCTTATCATATGCTTCCATTTGCCATTGTCACCACAACAAGAACAATGAATGTTAAGAAATAGGTTTATTATTTTTTAAATCTAGAGGCAACAGTCATTGACAGAACATTGCAATTCGATTTAATCCAATTATACCACCATGTAGACATTTCAGGTCACATGAAAAAAAAACAATGAAATGTATAAACAAACAGATAATGATAGTATTATGTTGCATATTGATATTGTTTGTTGTTTTGACTGTCAATTGTTCATATAATGATTTACCAGATACAGCATACCATTAAAAAGAATTTTCTGTGCATGTTGAATTGAAAGGACATTGTATAATTAGCACACTGTAAATTATATGCTCATTTAATAAGTGGTGGTTGATATGAATTTTAATGTGTACTCTGTGATGATTTGCAAATAATGTTGTCACAATTAAATATTTATTTTATCTGATATTGCTGCTTTATGAGTATACTGTACTGATATTAAGCAAGCAAAGAAATTGTTTAAAATTATTTTAGATGTACCTGTAATTGCTCTTGTGTGAATGGTCCCTATTGTTTTGCCAGCCATGACCATGTGGGACTGCTTTGGTTTTTGAATGGAGTGGGAGTGATTGCACATATTGAGGGGTTACAGATGGAAGAATTAAGAGATGAGTGTATTAACAGACTGGTAGGAAAAGGAAAGAGGAGATTGGAAGATAGGGGGGGGGGGTAGAGTAGAGATAGAGAAAGAGAAAGAGAGAGATGGAGGGATGGGGTGATGATGGGCTACAAAGAGGTTACAGGTGGAAGAATGAAGAGATGAGTGTATTGATAGGCAGATAGGAAAAGGAAAGAGTATTGTGGATTGGGAGGGGGGGGGGCAGAGAAAGAAAGAAAGAGATGGGGAGAGGAAGGGATTGGCTATAAAGGGGTTACAGATGGAAGAATTAAGAGATGAGTGTATTAACAGACTGGTAGGAAAAGGAAAAGTTATTGATGGGGGGGGGGGGGCAGAGAGATAGAGAAAGGAAGAGAGAGATAGAGAGGGGGGGAGGGAGGAGTGATTGGATATAAAGAGGTTACAGGTGAAAGAATTAAGAGATGAGTGTATGAACAGATAGGAGAAAGAAAGGGTATATTGGAGGGGGAAGAGAGAGAGACGGAGACAGAGAAAGGGAAAAAGTGGGGGGGGGGGAGAGAAAGGGAAGAAGGGAGGGGGGGTGATTGAGCATACACACATGGATGGAAGAAACAAGAGAGCCAGCAGCCTATGGGTGTAGTTAGGGGTGTCATCCTGTGTGAGGGTGTGTGTGGGGGGGGGAGGGGGGGTGCTGTCCTTGAACCATGCAAAGCATCAATATTTTTTTGCCCCTATCCCTTCTTTTTTCTTTCCCCTAGAATTTACTTATGTTATATCTATAGATCTAAAAAATTGTCCTCTTGGCTAAGTGCATCTCCCACAATCAGATGCATCCTGACGGACTATCAGAAGCTTGCATTTATGAATTGCATATGATTTTCTGAGTTGTATTGAGGTAAAGCTGTGAGGTGCAGCTCTCTCTGTAACGGCCCCTTCTTCCCTTTATGTGATGTCATCTGGAATCTTCTTTGTCTCTATAATGACCTTGGTGTTATAATCTGTGTCTGCATAAGACCTTGATACCAATCTTATACCCTTTTCATAAACCTATCCTCCAATTAGCCGCCTAAGAGTAATGCGGATAATTCAATAAAAATTGCGTTCATAAACTCTGAAAATAAGCCGCATTATTTTTACGAGCGCCCGTCCTGAAAAAGGGGGATAATCGCCATGACAACTGGACACGCCCCCTCCGATACGGTTGTGTTGGAAAAGGGTGACCTTGTGACCGCACCATGGCAATTATCCGCATAATTTGAAAATGCGTTCATAAACTCAAAATCTTGTCCCGATGCTGCTATTATGCGGATAATAGCAGCATCAGAGTAATGCGGATAACTCTTGTCCTCCTCCAATTTTACGACCAAATTATGCTGCTATTAGTCGCCTAATTCATTTTAATGGGGTTTATGAAAGGGGTATCAGTGGTATGTTGTCTTATCATCGTCAACCCAAAGGTTGTAAAAAAAAGCAGTGTTCTACACGGCTCGTGGATCACACTGATCGCATTTACATGGCATGAAATGCCGTGTTGAGCACGGCTTGCGTGTATAGGTCTCGGGCAAAATTTGTTTTATTTTGGGGGCTCTTTTTCTCAACTTAACTGCCTGAATCTGCAACATTTAATAATTTAAAATTTCAATAACTTGATATTTTTCAGCGCTCCTTTTTGAGTAATTACCAGGGCCCCATTGCATAAAAGTTACTATTGTGTAAATTTACCATCTAGTGGTTATTACCATGGTAATGCTGATGATCATCCAATCAAACTCATGGATTCCATCCAGGGCCCGTTGCATTAAAGTTACCATTATGGTAACTTTGCCATCCAATGGTAACTTGCATGGAATCCTTGATTCTGATTGGCTGTTGATCATCGCTACTACTAATAATAATAGCTGGATTTATAAAGCGCATTTTGCCTGAGGATACAAAGCGCTGCTATTATTACCCCGGCTTTAGCTCGAGCTACCATCACCGGCGCTCAGTGCATGCAAGGAATTACTCCTGCTGGGTACCCATTCACCTCACCTGGGTCGAGTGCAGCACAGTGTGGATAAATTCTTGCTGAAGGAAAACACGCCATGGCTGGGATACCATGGTAGTTACCATTGGATAGCAAAGTACCATAATAGTAACTTTCTTTGCAACAGGCCCAATTACGTCACCACCAAACTTGCTCTCAGCCAATCGGATACGAGGGTTTCAGTAGCTTTTGACAATGAAAAATCACAGGCAAACTGGTCCCTGACAAAAGCTCCCAAGGACCAATGTCCTTCTTCTGAGATGAGATAATGTTCTCCAGAGCAAATCAATAAGCTGCATCAGTCATTAAAACCTAGTTTTAACGATGCCTTCATCTTGAGTGTAGTCTACTAGAACAGACTTTATTATTGACCTTCTCACTTCCTTTTTGAGGCATCTCATTTTAATCTAGGACATGTCTGAGTTGCTTCTGTAGTCTTAATTGTGCATAGGATATGCACATACAGCTGTATAAACATTTATTCTTTGTAAAGAATTCAGGACATAATATACCTAGTATAATCATGTAATTGTACCCTATTTAAACACAATCGTACAGCTTTTCTTCATAAATTACAATTTTATTTTATTTTTGTATTATATATATATATATTTAGAAAATTATGTCTATTGAAAGAAGTCACATTATCTTTTTCTTCATGAAGATAAGGTGTTAGGGTTCTTGATAACCATTTCTTTTTTTTTGGATAGATGAGGGTGGCAGCTCTGCTTATACATGTAGCACGGAGTTACAAATGGCTATATAGGCTTACACAATTATCACATGAAAAAAAACTACATACAAATATTGCAGGATGTTACATAGGAAGGAAAGAAAGAAGCATCCTTCTCAGGAAAGTGAAAATGAAAGTTGTTCGTCTTTTCTTCTCGTCTTTTGTTTCCTGATCAGTCTATTTGTATACAAAACCCATCTGGGCATGTATTAATAAGTGAAGGAAAATTGAACATATAAAGAGTTTGGTTGCAAAATGGACTAAGTCCACTCCAAGAAAATCTTTTTTTGTTTAATTCTCCCATATTGCAACATTTTTATGGTAAACTAAATTTTCATGATACCATACCATGTGAACATAAAATTGGGTATGAAAGAAACTTACCTGTTTTCATATTTTGTTTAAATATTCTTTTCCAAAAGAGTTTTTGTGGACCTAACCCCTTTTGCAACCAAACTGAAATGGACTTAACCTTCTTTTTCTTTGCCAATTTTTTCACTTTTTAATGGGTATTTCGACCTTTCTTTGGTATCATCTTTTAGAGCTAATTAAAATAAATGCAGTGAGACAAAAGAATAAAAATATCAACTTTGATGAAAAATGGACCTAGCCCCATTTGCAACTGATCTCTTCATATATATAGGCCTATCTATATGTCATGTTCATGAATATACATGTATATTTCCAATTAAACATGCTGGATTTGGAACATGTAACTTTTCACATGCAGATGTGATCACCTTACATAGATACTCATTCAGTTATTCAGAGTATAATTATTTTCAGTTTTCCATAAGAACTGGTATTTTCATGTCGGTATAGCCAGGAGATGTTTACACAAATTATGTATTCCAAAGCATATATTAGAGGGTTGTATCGTATATCTTTTGACTATTATAATTTTTCCTTTTCTTTAAAAATGTTTTTACCAATATGAACTATTTCGTTATCATAAATCATTTCTCATTCTTCCTTAAATTGACTGAGAAATAGAAGAAATATTGATGCCACTGGTGGGAACGATGATGGAAATTGGCCTTTTTATAATGGTTTCTCCCAAAGTATAGGGGCAAGTAGGGTCTGGAACAAAAGACTATGAGCTCCTTATGTCTTTGTCCACTAATTACCCATGTCACTTTCAGAATGCAAGCGAGACAGAGACAAGATAAAAATGAGCGCTAATGAGATGCACAAGGTCTTTTCTTTGTCTTGGAATAATTAGCCTCTTTGGGTGATATGATAAGGGGAAGTGGAATGTTGGGGTAGTTGTCCTCATTTTGTCTTATTATGCATGGTATTTACTATTTAAATGACAGGGCCGAGGGGGGGGGGGGGTAGACGCGAGGGTTGGAGATGGATGGATTGAGAAGGGGGGGTTGTCCTCATTGTGCAATAGTGTGCATGGTATTTATTAGATGATGGGGGGGTAGATGGGAGGGTTGGAGATGGATGGATTGAGAAGGGGAGGGGGTTGTCCTCATTGTGCAATAGTGTGCATGGTATTTATTAGATGATGGGGGGGGGTAGATGGGAGGGTTGGAGATGGATGGATTGAGAAGGGGAGGGGGTTGTCCTCATTGTGCAATAGTGTGCATGGTATTTATTAGATGATGGGGGGGGGGGTAGATGGAGATGGATGGATTGAGAAGGGGGGGGGGGTTGTCCTCATTGTGCAATAGTGTGCATGGTATTTATTAGATGATGGGGGGGGGGGTAGATGGGAGGGTTGGAGATGGATGGATTGAGAAGGGGAGGGGGTTGTCCTCATTGTGCAATAGTGTGCATGGTATTTATTAGATGATGGGGGGGGGGTAGATGGGAGGGTTGGAGATGGATGGATTGAGAAGGGGAGGGGGTTGTCCTCATTGTGCAATAGTGTGCATGGTATTTATTAGATGATGGGGGGTAGGGTAGATGGGAGGGTGGAGATGGATGGATTGAGAAGGGGAGGGGGTTGTCCTCATTGTGCAATAGTGTGCATGGTATTTATTAGATGATGGGGGGGGGGGGGGGGTAGATGGAGATGGATGGATTGAAGGGGGGGGGGGTTGTCCTCATTGTGCAATAGTGTGCATGGTATTTATTAGATGATGGGGGGGGGGGGTAGATGGAAGAGATGGAGATAGATGGATTTAGAAGGGAAGGGGAAGATGGAGGGAGGGAAAGGGGAGGAGGAGAGACAGAGAGAGAGGAGGGGAGGAAGATAGTTGGAAGGAGGGTAGAATGATAGAATGGGAGTAGGGAAGGGAGGGGGGGGGGGAGAAAAAAAGAGGGATTAGAGGGAGAAAGGGGGAAAAAGATACAGAGGGAGGGGAGGGGGGGGGGGAAGAGAAAGGAGGGGAGAGGGGAGTGAAGGGAGAATTGGAGATGGGGGGGGGGGGCTGATGGAGGGAAGTGTGGAGGAAGAAAGAGAGAGATAGAGAGAAAGAAAAGGCATCATAATTAGGAAAACACAGATAAAGGTGCTAGGTTAATTGCTTATATCACTTTCAGACAACATGCTCGCCTGTGAATAAAATAAAGATGGTGCTACTTGTGGGCTCTGCAAAGGAATTTAGGGAGGGGGGAAGTTATATTCAATATTCAAGAAAATATTCAACCAAGCGAGCAAAGGGATCGAGCGCATGACCAAATTCAGTTTTAGGATGTAAAGTTTGGCAATATGGTAGGCCTACACTATTTCCTTGAATTATTGGAAGCGGGGATGCCCTTTACAGCATTTTTCCTATACTGAGTTCAGTTATGAATTCTAGGTAAATTCACATATTGATTTAGCTAGTGCAGTATTAACTTGACCATACTGTCGCTAAAGTAAACCATTATGCCTAAACGTCTTGCCGAGTTACCTGCAAAAGACTGGGCTGCCCGCTGAGAACCTCAACACCCAAGCCTTTGCTCATAATCAATCATTATCGACGGTAAATGTCAGCGGTGTCAGAGTTATTGTAGTGTCTGGGTATTACCTGTAAACAAACAGTTTAGACGTGATTAAATACAAGCAAACGATGGGGGACCTGATCAGAGCTAGGAAGTTAAACTGCTCCTGGATTAGAAAATGAACAATTCTAAATATTATAAAATAAATTTATGGGCTGGATGAAAATGATCATTGCAAGCTTTCAAAATTTTTTCTATCATACTCAGGAAGAATGTTTTGAATTTTAAGATAGTCCTCCCCAAGAAATGCTGTTTTGAATGTAATCACATTAAAAACACCTCAAAATATAGATTTTGTGCACTTTGTTATGATGTTGTACTCCTGCATGTGATTATGAACAAAATATGTGCATGCAAGAAGATGCATAATTTATAGTATATATCCTCAACTTTAGTTAGTTGTAAGTAATGAGCAACTCATTATTATAAGTACACAATTTTTTTTCAAAAAAATACCTGATAGTTTTAATAAAATCAGAAAATATTAGGGGCAAGTAATCGTGGTTTGCTATATACAGATTTGTTTATCATTTGTTCCAGGTTGTCCTATGTAAAAAACCCCCCATAAATCCTGACTGTGCTATAAAAAAAAACATGCAAAGAAGGACTTTATATTTGGTTTTGCCAAACATAGATTTTATGATATTGTGACTCTAGTTGTCCTATGTAAAAAAAAAATTATGTTATGCAGTGAAAAAATATGTGTATGTATACAAAGAAAGATCATTATGTACCATCTTTAACTTTAATATATATTTTGCTCCCTATTTGATAATTATGCATACAATCCTTAGCTCAAGCTGCTTTCCAAATGAGAAATACACAACTATCTCTCCCCGCTCCCATCTTACAAAATACCCCCCAGGCGCTATCCTCGACCCCCTAGTGATGCCCTGTTTCCATGGCGACGGAGATGATGTTGAGATCCCAAGTGCCATTCCGGGAGGAAAGATGAATATTATGTGTCAGTTATGTATCCGGCCCTGTGATGGGGGTAATATCTCTACATCCGGGAAGCACTGTGAAGTGTCACATGAATAATTGTCATCAAAATGATTGCGGGAGAAAGGAGGGAAAGGTTTGAGATTGTGACATTAGCATGATTGGAATGGCAGCCTGGAGGCGATGTGGTCTAGTGGTTACAACCCTGGTCTTTCAAGCAGAGGGTGGTGGGTTCAAATCCCAGCCATGGCGTGGTCTACTATCAATTTAGTTCAATTGACCCTGGGTCTTGTACCACTTGGTCTAATGCCAACATAGTCTAATTCTCATTTAGTAAAATCCTAGTTGGACTAATTTCCAATTTCTTTGCTCATCATTTGTAAAATGACAGTTTTGTTTAGTAACCATAATAATTCCAAGCCAACTTGGAATTATTTGCCAGATATATTTTATGAATTTTCCAGCTAATTCGCAGGTGCAGACGCACTTGGGATTTATTCATGGCATAAGACAATAATTCATCGACACCTCGCTTGAGCAGGAATCGCACTTCTTGCGATGGTGGAGACGGGGTTTCTTGAATCTCGAGATTAATCGCGACGAGGGCCGATCGGGCTAAAATCTCGAGATTGAGCAAACTCAGGCTGGTGCCGCACCACCTAATAAGACCAAATAGTGGATCAATCGTGAGACAACCGATAACTTTCTTCAACTTCATCCATCACCACGATCAACTTCCTCCACATCATGTATAATAAAAGGCGAAAAGGAGCTTCTTAGATCACAAATGAAGTATTGTGATACTCGAAGAGAGGGGGGGGGAGGATATACCCTTGTGGATTTTTCATCTGCATGATGAAGCAAGTCCTTTGCAATATAACCAAGGTAGAGCCCTAAGATCTTTTGAGATGAGTGCCAAAAAACGGACACAAGATATGATGAGCCGCCAGAGTGATTGAAAACACGTCTTCCCAGCCTCGATCAGAATGGTGATGCGTTACCATGGCGATGAGATGTAAGCCTTAATGAGGAGGACAGGAGATTGATAAGATGCAGCTGAAATGAGGAGCTCAGTTGTGGACTTGTATTAAAGGTGACATTTATTGGAGAGGGGGAGGGGTGAAATAGGGGAGGCGAGATAATGGAACAGAGAATGAGGGTGACACGACATTTACTCCTGCGACATTTGCTCGGATCGTAATATCTCAAAGGGTATAGGGTTAGAGTTAGGATTGTAATGGGGTTTTTGGTTCAGAATAATATATAGATTAGGACATGTTTTTTTTATACAGTTTTGGAGGTTAGGTTTTACGATTGGCTTATTAAACATGCATAATTTCAATCAGAGCAATTGTCGCTGTAACTTTAATGGTCTTTATATTACATATAAACTTGAATCATATTTAGCTCTTTGTAAATGCAAGAACATGACCAGGGGAAGTGTCCAGAAAAAGGCCCAGATCCACCAGGAGTGGAGATCTGTTGTTGCTGCCCTACATGCCAGGAGGCTTAATGGGCAGTCAGTCAGTAAAATATGCACAGCAAAAAGTGTGGTGTTAACCAGTGTACATAGAGGACCACACCAGTTATTTTACACCGGTGTTAAATTGGTAGTGTTAGCTTTACACCTATAGGTGTTAGTACAACACCTTTTGTTGTTACATTTACACTCTTTGGTGTTATGTTTAATCTCTAGGGTGTAATTTTAACACCTCAGGGTGTGGTCCTCTATTAACACCAATTGGTGTCAGTTTTAACACCACAGTTTTTACAGTGTGTGAAGTAAATGTAGGCCTATTTGAATTGAATTTATTTCTGTTAAAAAAAAAATAACAATACATATGAAATGATAGATGTGAATTGATAAATGAAAAAAAAATGGGAGGATGGCCCTACTCAGCAGCATCAATCGTGGTGCTGCTGGTCTACTGAGGAGTCCTCATTACAAACATGATAAAGGTGTACAATTCCAAGTTTTAAGGCAGCTTAGGAGAAGGGGGGTGGGGGGGGGATGTACAAGTATCATTCCTGTTCACACAATCATGTCACAAAAACATATTGTAAAAACGCCCACTCTTGCTTTTTGAGATGCGATATAAGGTTGTTGTTACAGGTGTAAAAACATACAAAATATGTCTGACTTAATTATCAATAATACAGGAACAGGGTATGATATTCAACCAGATAACAGACAATTTTATGGCATGGAGATAGAAATCCTTGTTTATTGGCAGTTTTTTAAAAAATTGTAGTTGAGCCCCCCCCCCTTTTCTGTCTATTTGTATCTCCTTTCCTCTACCCCTCTTCTTTCTCTATACCCCTTCCCTCTAACTCCTCTACGCAGTAATGCAATGAAAAGACAATATTCCCGGTTCAATGAATACATGCGTCCTAACACAGCATGTCTACAGACTGCCATAACCACGTTACTTAGTCCCACTTTATTGTGACTCATATTCGCATTACAAACCATGTCTAACACGTTAGTTCCAAGAAAGTGAACATGCATCGATCGTAAATTGGGATTTGATTGGAGCGCAAGGGTGCTTGTACTTGTAATTTTGACTCATATTGGATGTTAAATTTAACAAATGTGTTTTTTATTGCACTCGATCCATACTGAGACATAATTCTCTTGAGATGATATGGAAACCAGATTGTAGAAGAAGTTGCCAGTTTGCATTTTTAGTGGGCAGGGCTGGTTGGGTTTGAAAGAAAGTTAATTTCTTTCTGCTCATCATATGGTACAACATAGCATTGAATCAATTGCATTTATCAAAATCTGACATTCTTGTCTCCCCTTCACACCCTATTTTCCAATAATCGCAATTAAGACAAAAATCACTGTGTGCTTTCAGGCTCCCAAGGCTATGTTAATGTTATCTTATCATAATCATCATCATCATCATCATGATCACCATCACTACCACCATCATCATCGTCATCAAAACTACAAGCACCATCATCATTATCAACAATATCATCCTCTTGATCATCGTCATCATGGCCATCATTACTTATTGTCCAGTTTATATTCGTTTATTCTATTCAGTTGCGGATCTAGCTCTGTGCTAAGAGGGTGGGGGAGGGGTGAGTTATTTGACAAGAAAAAAAAGTTCCAAATGAAAGCATTTCTAAAGCATTTTTGTTCTTCTCTTTTACTCAGCTGTACGTAATGCATCCTGAACCCCCTCCTGTAGCTTGGCTACCCCCTCTCCTTTTCTGTCTCTCTCTTTTTGGGGGAGGGGGGCACCCCCATGCCCCTTGGATCCACCACTGCCATTTCTCAGACAACTACCTGCATAGTAGACTGCACAGTCCCTTCTGAGGTCCCTTCTCCCTTCTTCATGTCTTCCCCTCTTTAAAGGGGAAGTTCACCATGAAGAAAACTTTGTTGTAAAAAGAGCAGAAAAAATAGTAAAAAATATTGGTGAAGGTTTGAGGAAAATCCGTTAAAGAGTAAGAAAGTTATTCGAGTTCAAAGTTTTGGATTTGTGACGTCATAAACGAGCAGCTGCCCCATGTGTTATGTAATGTAAAATGCATGAATTTCAAATTTTGTATGGTTTCTGATGACTTAATTTTGTTTTCTATTCATGATCAGGTGTAAAGTAATTTGTCTATCGATATACAAATGGTACAGTGAAAACCATTTTCAGTTTTCTGAGAAAATGAGATTTCATTGATTTTTTACCATTCGCTATGTAGGAATGCTGCTCGCATATGACGTCACAAATCAAGTAATTGAAATTCTAATTTCTTTTTAATTATTTGATGAATTTTTCTCAAACCTTTGGCAATATTTTTAATTATTTTTTCTGCTATTTTTACAATAAACTTTTTGTCAGGGTGAACTTCCCCTTTAAATCAACACCCCCTCTCTTCCTCTCCCTGATCAATCAGAGACAAAACGATGTCCTTTTCCTAACACATTCTGTCATGTTGGGAGCTCGGAGGTGAAAATTTATACCCCTCCTGAGCCAAGAATCGACTGAATGCTTTCTAGGTTAAAAGCCTGTCGTACGTGATCTTCTTTCTGAAGAGCCCTGTGGTCTTCTTCATTGACTGGCCAGCTATGGTGGTAGGTTGGCTGGTGATGAGGGGCAAGACTGCACCCCTCTTGTATGTTGTAGGTGGTGGTGATGGGTGTAGTTGCACCCCTACCTGAGATCCTTTACCCCTCTGAAGTGATCTGTGTCCCAGTTTCATAAAGACTTGTTATAGTAACAAATGCGCAATTTCTATAACAAATGTACTATTAGCCAATCAGATTGAAGGATTTCAGTAGCTTTTAACTGTTATGGAAATTTGCTATTTGAACAAGATTTATGAAACGAACCCCTGGAGCCTGTTTCATAAAAAGTTACAACTGTTGTAACTTTGTCATTATGGCAACTACCATGGCAACAGGGCTCAGCAGCCAATCAAAATCAAGGCTACCATGGTATTTGCCATAATGGCAAAGTTACAAAAGTTGTAACTCTTTATAAACCCGGCCCTAGATCTACTTTCTTATATATATGAACAATGTCAACTTTCTCCCTTTTTTTGAGGGGGTGGGGGAGGCCAAAAGACACCTGGGGTTGAAGGGGTGGAAAACAAGTGTAGAGTATACCAGCTTAGTGGCCCTTTCTCTGTTTCCTTTTTTAAAGACATGACATTAACCACGTACTTAGGTGTACCCCTTTATAACTGCTGCTAACCATTTTGTTGAGAATGTCTACTTTTCTCTTCTCTGGTTGAAAGTCTTGCAAAGCATGCTAAGCTATTAAAATGAATCCCTCTTCCATTTGAAAGCCATCATAAAAACCTTTAATATCAATCTATATGGAAGGTCATCATGTTTCTCCAAACTTTAAGAAACATTCTTAGCAAATAAATGCAACCTTATACTTTCTTAACAATGCTAACATCTTCCCAGAATGAAATATACATTGAAATGTTTTCTATGTAAATGTCAACTGATATAAAATGCAAAAAAAAGGAACTACTTGTACAAGCAATGTCAAGCATACATGTTTATGTCATTAAATGAGACAATTGTTCAGCTCAGTTGTTACAAGGATATTAAGTGGAAGTGTTTAGAATCTGTAGGACATGGCATGTGTCTCATGCCACCTGCTTCTGCAGCTGTGGAAAGATTAAAAAAAAAACCAAGAGAGGAAATCATGAAATAAAGAAAATAATAGCTGAATCCCTTGTTTATACCTAGATACTATTGGTATTTCCCTGTGAGTTTTTTATCATTGACATCCTTAATGCATTGCATTTACACTGCAAAAATACTGGTGTTGATTTAACACCAGCCAAGAACCTATATACATGTATGTCCACACCAGACAAGTGTTAAACAACACCAGTTTGGTTTCGGCCTAACACCGGATAGGTGTTTATACAACACCAATTAGTAGGCCTAACACCAGATAGGTGTTTATACAACACCAATTAGTATCAAAATGGCATCGGTTTGATGCCAAACTGGTGTTGTTTCAATACTTCTCTGGTGTGGACATATAAAGATTCCAGGCTGGTGTTAAATCAACACCAGAGTTTTTACAGAATTCACTACTCATCCAGCGAAGTTATGCTTTTTAATAGGCATTCCTTGGTAGTGTGTGTATGACTTGATAATCCCCCTGGTATGTACTGTTCATGTATATAAATCACACGATTTATCTTGTAATATTTGATCAAATAATTGCTCAACCTTCAGGTTGGTCTGTTTACCTTCATAGGGTAACTCCACATCTAACAAAGATTCCTAATGCACAGTACAGTTCTAATGAGAATGACTTGGAGGTCATTCCTGTTGTAGATTCTCATATTAAAGAAAAGATGTAGGCCCTCCAAACTCTGCACATAAAAGCCATCCCAGGCTTTTAATCTTTCTATACAGAGGTTGACCCAAGATTTTTTTTTTTTAATAATCAGGGGGACAGAAATTTTCTGAAAATCTATGACATAGACCTCACTCCAAAAATATGCCTCTGACAAAAACAGGTCCATTTCTCCAAATATATTCTTACAATCTCCTAAAAGGTTATCATAAAAAAAATGGCTGGAGAGATGTGATGTGACCCCCTACCCTACCCCTCCCTGCCCCCTCCCCTTGCATGGCTGTGCCCCTTTTGATCCAGCGATTGCCTGTATATCATGTTTATGGTAAATAATACCTAGTACTGCGAGTCTAACCCTAGTGATAAATTTGTACAGGTGTCAAGTGATGCTTGATAAACAAGTCTGAAGAGTGAGTTTAAAGAGCTTGTCTAGATCGGAAACATCGCCTGGCCAAAATCATCAATCGATGGAAATTCCATTCCAGCCCAAACTACTTCGTGGAGACAGAAACAGTTTATGGAAATATGAATATCTATGAGTAATTCCAGTCATTTATTTGTTTTATTCAAAAAGAATAATTTGGAGAAAATTATGAAAGGACATGGGATGGATATTCCTGAAATAAAAGAATAAAAGTAAGTAAAACTAATTGAAGTATCAAGAGACTGAAAAATGTGTTACTATTTTGATGACAATAATTTGATTGAATTATTTGTTTTAGCATTCTTTCTCTGCATTCTGTGATGATTGCATTATTTGCATTAGCAGATAAATTCCGAAAAATCAGGAAAATACTGTGTTTAAATGTCAATTATCGGGAAAATGTCCAATCAGAGATAAACTATTCTTGACTGTGTAAACAATCATTTAAGATCATGGATGTTTCAAAGGTCGATTGCTCGGTCTTAGAAAAGAAAATTAGTGGTAGCCATTTGGAGCAATTCAGAACACAAACGCCTCTGGCTGTATCTATCCCTCGTTGTCCATCCCGATCGATTAACAATGGTCTCCCATCTCAGCTGAAATCTCTCCTCCAATTCTGATTCCACTCTCCATTTGCGACTTGATAAAATCCTGACCCCCTAAATTCATTATTAGGCCCATCTAATCACGGGTCTCCGCTTTTTGCATCTGGATTCAGATGACCGAGCGAATAATTAGCTATTCTGAAAGGTTCTCTTGATGAGCTGGAGCCAGAGACTTTCATGGGAAGGATTATAGATTGGGGGCCACCGGAGGGAGAGAAAATGGGTAGTTTTACGTGTACATACATTGTTTCCAGAAGGGTGTATTTGAAATAGTGTATTTTAATGGTCAATTTGCTATGTTCTTTTATCTCTGATGATTACCTGGATTGGTAATGATCATGTATTTTGAATGAAATGAATTAATTGATGATTTATAAATGGTAATATTGATAACATGATTATTTTATAGATAAATTAATTATATATTGGTAATGTCATATCAGGGGGGGGGGAGCAAGAAAATACCCTTCCTGATATGACTATATCACGATTACTCTATCCCTCTTGAGCTAACAAAAATCGCACTATTTTACCTGGTTTCATACACTAGTTTAAAAAATGTTATTTTAAGGTAGTTAGGACAAACACATACTCATACAATCTCTTTCTTGGCCTCTATGCAAATAGTGTTCATGAAATTGTTTTGTCATTAATATTATAATGATGATCACTTTGTATTGTTAATTCTAAAATAAACGAGCATCCTGGTATACTTTTAAGTAGAAAGGTGTGTTTTTACACCAATAGTTAAAAAGGGTTCTAAAGATCTGACAATTGATGACAATATAGTAACATTTGTTGCAGTACTTTGGGATATGGATATTATGATTAATTTGCTTTCATGAAGATGACTTGATTATGACACTGTCATACTGATATTTTAATGGGCTGCTCGAACGGGCCAATATTGTGATGATATTACTGCGGATTTAAATGACACTGATATACCCTGAATAAGACTTTATATCCTGTTAAGAAGTAGGTTGTATGATGAAAGTGATATTTTAATGGAGGTCATAATGACAATCTGTCAATGAAGTGTGTTGTATTTATCTTTGATACAGGCACTGTAGTGCAAACCTGTTATTTTAACAGAATTTCTTAATTGCATTTTACTTGGCTTGGGGGGGGGGGGGGGGTAGAAATCTTATGTTGAAAATTAATCAGTTTTATGAAGTAAAAAAGCAAACAGTTGTTTTTTTAGTGAAACTGTTATATTTCTAAGAAGAAAATCCACAAACTTTAATTTGACCATCATCTACATTATTGTTGTTCGTACTGTGACCATTACCACCTACACTATCATTATCCTGATCACCAACACCACCACAACTGATCATTGTGGTCATGATCACCATCGGGCGCGTCGTGGTCTAGTGGTTCTGACTCTCGCCTTTCAAACAGAGGGTCGTGGGTTCGAATCCTAACCACGGCGTGTTTTCCTTCAGCAAGAAATTTATCCGCAATGTGCTGCACTTGACCCAGGTGAGGTGAATGGGTACCCGGCAGGATTAATTCCTTGCATGCACTGAGCGCCGGTGATGGCAGCACGAGCTAAAGCTGTTGTAATAATAGCAGCGCTTTGTATCCTCAGGCAAAAGGAGCTTTATAATACCGCTATTATTATTATTATTATCATTGCCATCACCATCATCATCACCATCATCACCACCAACACCACCACCATCATTATCATCATCTGCGTCACCACCAACACCACCACCATCATTATCATCATTTTCATCATCACCATCAACATCACCATCATCTGCATCACCAACACCACCACCACCATCATCATCATCATCATCATTTATTATTCATGTCCAGAGTGCCACCCTTTAATACCAAAATGTTCCTTTCCAATCTTGATCATGATTATCATTAGAGAGCCAGAGATTGAGGAAGAGATAGGAGTGTATGATTGGACTCACTGCTACTGCTGATTGAAACCCAACAAATTTCCCTTTCTGCATGAGCGCAAGGAAGCTGTTGTCGGTTTATTTATGTGTGAAGGAAATTAGAGGTAGAGAGATAATACCAGAGGGAGAGAATAGCAAAGATAGAGAGAGACTGATTGAGACAGATAGATGGATGAAGAGAAAGTGTGTGTGTGTGTGTGTGAGAGAGAGAGAGAGAGAGAAGGGAAGATATTAGGGGGAGACAACAAGCAAAAGAAAGAGATTGAGACAGATAGATGGATGAAGAGAAAGTGAGAGAGAGAAGGGAAGAGATTGTGTATTGTGAAAGACAGTGAATAATACCGTGTTTACACAGTGACACGGCTCGGGGGTTCGACACGCGAGCCGTGCTCAACACAGCAATTTTATGCTGTGTAAACGCGATCAGTGTGATCCGCGAGCCGTGTCGAACACGGCTTTTTTGATCCGCCAAAATCGTAGGTTTCAACCCGCGAGCCGAGTCAGACTCGGCAATTTTTTTCGTGTGTAAACAGAATGCCGTGTCGAACTCTCTTGACCAGGTCACTGCGCGCGCTTTCACTTTTGGCATTATTGTTGTTCGCAGGGACAAGATTCGATTCCGGCGGTGAATTTCCCGCGTTTAATTTGCGACGTCATAATTCTTCTTCCGTTCGAGATCCGCGAGCCGTGTTGAACTCGCCTTTTTATATGTACGTATAAACGCGATCTCTGATCCCTTCTTCGCAGTGTTTCAACCCGGCTCGCGGATTCAACACCCGAGCCGAGTCAATGTGTAAACACGGTATAAGTAGTGAGAGAGTTGAGCTATTGGAAAGGATCAGGCTCTATTCACCAGTTGTAGACCTTAAGGTATATTTGTTGCTTTCTAATGCAATTTTGTATTGATGTATCTATGCATGTGATATAAGTATTATGTAATGTTTTGCTACAAATGTTTATAATGTGAGCAAAATGAATTTCCATGTGGATAATAAGAGAAATTAATGGAAATGAATTGAATTTAAAATACATCTTTATATATTAACCAGTTTTTCGTTCTAGAAATGGGTAATGTCTATAGACGAAGTCCATTGACATCACAGAATTCAGTTTTAAACAGGTTAAGATTATGAGTATATTCACATCTTCTAAAGATCACCTTGGAATCTAAAAAAAATACAAATTAAAAAAAAATGATAGAAAAAATAGATTGCATCATTGATTCCCCATCAATTTAATGCCCCTGCCCCCAAAACCTACAAGATTGTGTGGTTGTTCGTGAATTGTGTGATTCTAACTAGTTGGAGACATATTATTGATCATGATCATGTCATTTTATAGTTTTTGGAGCCTAGGATCGAGTTGGAGAACTGGGGAGTATTTAAAAATAATCTTGTTCTTTTGTTCACTGACAAACTCACTGACAGCCAATCGGATGTAAGCTTTTCAGTAGCTTATAACAATTGTCAGTGATAAAATCACTGACTGTATATTCATGAAAGTCTCCCCAGAAGCAGACTTGAGTTCATCATGATTATAGTGTGATCTCAGTTTCCTGAGTAATCCCTCTCTGTCAAAAATCTAGAACATCTTCTAGCTCTCCTCCTTGGGCAAACCTTGTTTTCTTTACGGCCCTGTTAGCTTGGCCTGTGCACGAACCCGTGAAATGTCATGACGTCTTTTAATGGGCACTTGTTAAAAGCGCCCTCGTTTGTTTGCCGAGGAGTAGCGCTGTTGATGGCCCCATTTTGCACCTTGTTATTTTCTTGATGAGATTCGGATAGCTCCATGACTTTTAAGCAGTGTTTGTATGGATTGTTAGATTTGATGCAGAAGAAGAAATAAAAAAAAATAGTTTTTTTTTTGGGGGGGGGGGTAGTTTAGGAAGCTTCCTACATTTGAAAGTCTTTTAATAAAGTAAGACCCTGTTTTCATCTACTTTTTAAACCAGTTTAGTGGAAACAATTTACTAGGAATGCTAGAGGGGGGTCTGAAGCAATCTGAACTGGTTTTCAAAAAACAATTTCGAAACCCACCTTACCATGTGGTTTTCAAGACAACTTTGGCTAATTAATCTGGTTTATGCGCAGGTGAGGACCATGCATACTTGGCATGCTACTCAGTACACACGGTGTGTTGATGACCATGCTTACGCTGCGATGTCAAGTTTTTGCGCAAAACATGGAATGAGACCCTACCGAGAATGTTCACCTAGAAACAATACCCCTTTAGTGAAGTGTCTTTGGTAAACAGTTTAAGAGATGATGATGAGAACGATAGTCAAGCAATCTTCTAAACTTTTTTTCTTTAAGCAGTTCAAGAAAAACCAGTGAAGCAAAGAAGATGTGAATGGGGTCATTATACTGTTGCTTTGAAATGCTCTTTCAAAATCCAGAGATAAACAGCTAGCTAAGTGTATTTAAATGGCGTAAGCGCAAAGCACCTCATAATATTGCAGTAAAGAGTTAAATGCCTTTCTAATGGACTCAAATGGGAATTTGAAGGTCATGGATGTATCTAGCAGGTTGATCAAAGCTTAAAAGGGTGTTTACTGATGCCCCTTTCCCCACTTTTCTGGTCCACACATGTCCGGCTTTGTTTTGGTATGAAATGAGTCTCAAGAGCTTAAGCTGGCCTAAATCTAAGCTCTGGTATGTGAAAGAAAGAAATGGAGAATGAGAGATAAAAGGAGAAGGTTTTAGAGAGAAAGAAGGAGTCCAAATCACCAAAATGTTCTATCCTTCCCTACTGGAAAGAACACAGTGTCCTGCTGTGTGTGCCACAGTGTGTTTACAGTGTGGAACACAATGTGAAATCACATTCACACTGTTCAATTTGAGCGTTTCAACAGTGTGGTTAACATATTCACATATAGTCTACCATGTGAACATGCTATGAACAGTCAAATTGTCGAAGTGTCCACAGTGTGAATATATCTTCACACTGTCGAATTTGAGCATTTTAACAGTGTGAAACACATATTCACATAAAGTGAACCATGTGCACATGCTGTGAAGTCTCACAGTTGAGGTGTTCACAGTGTGAAAATATCCTCACACTGTTGAGCATTTTAACAGTGGGATAATATTTCCACATAGTCCACTATGTGAACACACTGTATTCACACTAAGTTCTTTCCAGCAGTGGTAAACGGTGGAAATTGAATTGAACAAAATATAAGAAGAGAGAAAATGCATAGCACAGAGGAATAGATCAGAAATCAAGAAGGCGAAATATATCTTCGGAGGACAAGATTACAAGGCCGGCAATATAGAAGGAGTATCGGTGGCAAGAAAAAAAACAGATGAAACGAAGAAAGAATGCTCGAATACATAAGAGGAACAGGATTTGATTGAAATTCACCTCTAGTCCATAGTGATTAACTTCAATTTTTGATGACAGTAAGCGCTACGATAAGAAATGGCAAAAAGTGGATAAAAGTCGTAATCATCCATCATTTATGGTACCTTCTAGTGTGCTGATAAACCCTATTGCTTTTGTATGGTGCATAATTTAGTAGCAAGCGGAGTGTCGTGTGCTGGGAGCTTAAAGAGAAGATGCAGTTGCGGTGAAGGAAAAAGGGTTTGAAAACTGAACATTGTTGGCATATTTATTTATTAGCCTATATCGAACATTTGTAAGTTTGCTTGTTGTGGAAATGTGTCATGAATGAGGATAAATGCGTTTTGAGGGATTGTTCTTTTAATGGTGGCAAATTGGTCTCAATGTTTGCATGAAGTCCCATGCATTGTTTTTTTGTGTTTAGTGCTTGAATGTGTCGAGATTGAGTCAATTTCTTTTCACTTTGTTCACTTTATTGGTATTTTTTCATTTCCGAGTGGACATAAAGGAATTCTACAATACTCAACATTTGTTTTCTCCAACTTACAATTTTTACCCAATTAACAAATTAATTTTGATTGTTGTAAAAATGTGTTTTGGGTAAATAAATATTTTACCATGGAGAATTTTTTTAATGGAAGCAAATTTTCCAAATATTTGCATGTAGTCCCATATATAGGCTTTGTTGTGCACCACTTGAAAACATTGTCAAGATCAAGTCATTTTTCTTCACTTCATTGGTGTTTCAGTAAGTGAACATAATTTGTAATTACTCCTCAACATTTGCAATTGCACACTCACATATTTTCACAAATTTAATGAATTAAGAGATCGATGGATGTCTAGATTTAAACTTTAAGGCAAGGAGAATGTATGCAAAGAAATCTCACCTGTGATGTGGTTGCCTGTACAGTGATGTTATTGGAAATGAAAAAAATTGCAAATGTGAAATGTCAATGAAGAACAGGTGGAAATGTGTGATTGAGTATTTAATGCAATCTCTTTTACTGGGGTATTTCAGATCGATGCATGCATCATGCATTTTAAGAGGTTGTATGGTATCTGTGATGCCAGAAATGGAAAGCAAAATCTTGATATATGTGCAAAATTGGGATTGCAGTTATAGTTTGTAAAGGGGAATAATGGAAATAGTTAAATTATATTCCTTGTACTATTGCAGCACGTGCATTATCTTAAACTAATTCGGTCTTAAACATCTTAATTATCAATTTTAAAAAAAATTCTTCTTGATAGATTATTCATATTAGAGTACGTCTTGTTTTATTTTGGGACTTCATTAAAATTCTGATAGAATATGATAAAAAAAAAAATGGAATTTGTTAAATACAAAAAGAAGGTACTATGTCCAATATCCTGAGTATGTATGCATGTTTTGACGTAGAATTCACTTGTTCATTTCTAGAATCGTGCCAGTTTAAAAAAAAATCTAAAATGATTATTGTAGAGTTGCTTGTTAGGTGAAATGAATGATATTTTCACTCTCACATCAGTCACATGAATACATTTTCAGTTTTTAACTAGTCAGCTTGTTAATCATTCATACAGATTTGTAATCAGCTTTCATTGACTGTTCGAAGCAATAATACATTTGCAGAAAATAAGAGATTATTAATGGAAGTAGAATGTCATGTTCCTTTATTTTCTCTGCACCTAGTCTGTAGCACGCTCTAAGGAATGAATAGCCACTATTCTGATAAGTTTAAATACAGTTTGAAATGAATGATTTTCCCTGAAAGATTACAATCATGCAATCTAAATCATACTTAAGTCTCTCCACAGGCCAGTTTAGATGAATGAACTCCCATTATTGTGATAAGTTTAAATGGTTGATGCAGTCTAAAATGAATGATTTCTCTAAGAGCTTACAATCGTACAACCTAAATCATACTTTCGTTTCCCCAAAGGCAATTTTGGACGAATGAATTGCCATTATTCTGATAAATTTAAATACAGTTTGAAATGAATGATTTTCCCTGAAAGATTACAATCATACAAGGTAAATCATACTTTTGTTTTCCCAAAGGCAAGTTTTGGTGAATGAATTGCCATTATTCTGGCAATTCATTCGTTTAATCCAACGCCATTAAATACAGTTTGAAATGAATGATATATCTGAAAGATAACAATCATACCATGTAATTCATACTTTCATTTCCCCATAGGGCATTTTGGAAGAATGAATTACAATTATTCTGATAAGTCTAACTGGTGGATACAGTTTTAAATGAATTAATTTCTCTCTGAAATAAAAAAAACTTGCCATCATACAATCTAGATCATACTTTAGTATCCCAACAGTCCATTTTGGAAGAATGAATTACCATTATTATTACTGAAAAGTTTAACTGGTGGATACAGTTTGAAATTATTAAAGTGATTGGTTAACATTGGTTTGACTTTAAAAAAATCTGAACTAGAAGGTCACACTTGTCACCTGTGTCTGTGATATGTTACAAAAATGAAGCCCCAAAAAAATTGCATTAAAAAATAATCATCTAGTACTTCAAAAATTTAAATATAAAGTGACCGGAAACACCATCTTAATTTCATCCCATACACTTATGTGTACTATTTAGGCGTCTATAAGATGCCTATTTAAAAAAATCAGGGTTTGCCTTGTAGTTTCAGCTTTCCATTCTCAATAATGGTTGTTTTCAGGGTTTATTAGTTCTAATACATGCACTTGTACACATGTTTCATCTTGGTTTGAGAATTTTTTAAATCGGCTGCTCACAAAGTTAATAATACCTTTAAGGTTCACTCCAAGATTGCTATCTTTAAATTTTAAAAACTTTTGCCTCCCCACTCACCCCTGTTTAGGCCCCTTTTCCATCAATATTTTCTTTGACCAATCTGAAGTAGATGTGGACATGGGGGATGTAAATGGTTGTATGGGCAATCTCACAGTTATCATAAAAAAATGAATATTTAATGGAAGCAGAAGCAGTAGCCAGTTCTCTTGTCCAATTATCAACCGTTTTCCTCGCAATTTCCTTTACTCTCTAAAAGAATCGATTAAGGGTGCATTTTAAGCAATGCTGGTTGATGTTTCGAGTGTACCACTTAAGGTGTAAGGTGTTGAACATTTGCAATTGTTTAATCTAATGCTAAATAGTGTGGGTGTAGCACAAGTATAACGCCAATGGCTGTTTAATTTGCACCATAAATTTAACACTGGTATAAAGGGTTTGGTGTTGTCCCCTCACAGTATACCTCTCTCTCCCTCTCTTTCTCCTATTCTTTTATTCTCTTCTCTCCACCTCTCCTCCCCTCCCTTTCCCCTCCCCTCCCCTTGCCCCTCCCCACCCCTTTCCCCTCCCCTCCCCCTTCCCTCCCCTTGCCCCTCCCTTCCTTTCCCTTCTACTTTTTTTCTCTTGCTCGGCCTGAATATTTGATGCGAATAGTAGCCAGCAGGATATTAGCCGGAGGGGGTGGGACGGAATATCAAAACGTGAAGGGGATGACCAATTAAGTAGAGAGCATTGACCAGTTTATTTTCTTGTCATCTGTCAGAAGGATGTAATGAGATGGAAAAAATTCGAAGAGGGGGGGGGGAAGATGACTCAGAGAAAAAAAATTCAGTTAATGCCTTTCTCCAGTTTTAGCGTCAAAGTGAATATTGATCTCAAATCGATACTTGTGAAATTGCTTGCTTTGAATATAAAGGAACATATTCATGTGTAAGATCAATTGATATTTTACTCATGACTTTTGGGTAATTTAAGTACTGAAATGGGTGTAATATTATCACCTGTTTCTTATGCTAGGTCAGATATAACCCTTGTTTCCCAGCATGCAATTCCATAGTGACTTATATATTTAAATGAGATCAATTGATTTTTCACTTATGATTTCTGAGAAATTTTACTTTTTCGCTGAAACTGGCGCAATTGTTTTTATTGTAGATTTTAATAGTTTTTTTTAACTTACATAGATTTAGCTGCAGGGTTTACAAGCATGCAATTCCACAGTGACTTTCTTGTCCCAGTTATCCATATACACGGCCTGTGTGAGACAGGTGAGCATCCCACACACAATTTCTGGGACATTTCAATGAGTTTTCAATCGATTTCAGTGATTTCTAAGATGAACATAATATACTTGTAATAGTAATTGTTATTAATGGTTATTTGGTAAACATATTCATAATGCCTTCTCACATTGTATGAAAGACCTTTCAGCATTTTTTTCTGCAGTATAGAAGTCACCTCGAGAAATAAACATATCAAATAAAAAAAATCATGAAAAACCCAAACTGCGATCTGGTTTGAGATTGCACATTATGTCATTCATACACATTATATTTACAGTCATATTCTCTTTCCTTCACTAGTTAGAATTCTCCCCTACTATCAGATAAATTATCATATCATAATTCACATGATGACTAATTGAGTAATAGATTCACTGAAGTTAGCAGCCCGAATCACCTGCTGCCAGTGCTACTGCGGCTTCAAATCACTCAACCTACAAGGCAGGTGATAAACATTTTGCCTGTGGCTGTAAGGAAAATTATAGACGTATTTCGTCCATAACCTTGTCTAATTGTAAAGGGTCCTTAGTCTACCCTTTCGAGAGTTCGGATCAACGAACCCTTTTACATTCTCGGATTAACGAACATCGAGGTATAGGCAATTTACGTGTTTTGGAATTACGAACCTTCGGAATAAAGAAACTTCGGAATTATGAAGTGTAACCAATTCATTCATATCAGTCTTTGAAGAATCTATAGTTCTTTGTTTCAAATTCAAATTTGATCATATTTGTGACCAAGAATGATTATTTTTTAAAATTGGGCTTTTTGTACAATTGTGGCATCAACTGTTATTCAACTTTGAAATGCTAACAATATTCTGTTCTATGTTTTACTAGATATCTATAGACACCAGTCTGCCAGTGGTGCTATGCTAGCATTTTAGGTTGTATATATTTTCTTGGTATTTTTTTTCAAACTAGCTCTAGCAGAGACTCGTGATAAAACTTTATTTAAGAAGAGGCATCATTGATCACCCCCTCCCCAAACAGTTGATTTGCCTCATCAAATTGGCAACAGTGCAACCCAGAATTTATTTTTCTCTAAGACACTGACACTGTTGAAGTAGAGGTGTGAGTACAATTTAATCAATGCAGTAATTCTATTTTGCTTAAAGCATTTAGGTGAAACCGAACAATCCAGGAAACGTTCCTCTTCGCTGTTTCTTAATTTGTTGGAAACTGAATCATTGTGCTGTACATGTTTTTTCCATAGATTCCAGTCCACATTTGTGCAGGTTCAGTGCTTAACGCCTTTTTATCAGAAGTATGTAGAGCATTGATTCTACACTCTTGCAGTATAATAATTATCTTTGCTTAACTTAAGCAGAGCTGCTGTTACGTGCTCAGAAATTCCAAGGAGTATATTCCTACCAGGTTCCCATTTACCACACCTGGGTTGAGTGCAGCACAATATGGATGAATTTCTTGCTGAAAGAACTTAATGCCCGAAGTAAGATATGAACCAGTGACCCCCTCATTTAGAGATGGGGGACAAAACCGCTACATCATGACTTCTCCAGTTCTTTGTTTTTTTCATGCACTGTGTGAATGGGCTCTTCCATTTATACTGGTTACAATTGAATTCTGTCTTACAAGTATACATGTTGTGTTTTGTATTGGGTATATCATTTGAGTATCATCAAGGTATCTGATCTGGGTTTTCATACTCAAAGTTTGAACTAAACTTCATCTTTGATGTACAGTGAGAACAGGGTTTTCCAAGATTCTTCCATTTGTATTTGGTATCATTCTAAGTATCATCCATGTATCTGGGTGTTCATACTTAAAACCTGAAATAAACTTCCTAAATGTGCACTGTGAACAAGGTTTTTCTAAGATTTTTTCATTTTATTGGGTATCATTTTAACTATTATCCAGGTATCTGGCTGTTCAAACTCATTAAACTTCATCATTAATGCACAGTGTGAACAGGGGTTCTCCGAGATTCTCCCATTTGCACTGTGTATCATTCTATCCCGTGGGTATCTGATTTTCACACTTACAGCTTAAACCAAATTGATCTTTAATTTACAATGTAAATAGGGGGTCTCTCAGATTCTTTCATTTGTATTCTACCCTGCAGGTAACGTGGCTGTTCACACTCACAGCAAGAACTAGAGTCTTTAATGAAGAGTGTGAACAGGGGTTCTCTTTGATACATCCATTTATATTGGATATCGTTCTATCATCCATGTATCTGTGTATTCACAATCCTAACTTAAACTAAAATCCATCTTTAATTTATAGTGTGAAGAGGGGTTCTCCCAGATTCTTCCATTTGTACTGGGTATCGTTCTCTCCTCCGGGTGTTCGTCTTCGAATCAATTTGTCATTCAGCTCTGCTACTGCTATTTTGTTTCACAATAACCAGAGAGCCTAATGGCAAAGCAATTATAACCATGCCCTTTTCCCCTCCATATCATTCCTCCTAGCTTATTCCATTCAGTCAAATTCATGTTCCTTTTCTCTTCCTTTTCTTCACCTTTTCTCCTTCTTTTCACCCCCCTTCTCCCTCTTCTTGTCTTCAATTTGTTTCCTTTCTACCTGCCTCCTTTATTCAGTTTTTATCTCTCCCTCCATTTAATTCCCTTGCTTCCACCTCTTTCTTCTTATCATCCCCTTTTTTTTTTATCCCTTTTTCTCTTTTCATTCCATTTTCTTCCTCTTCTCACCCTTCTATCTCATTTCACCCTCTCTTTCTCTTCATTTTATTCCTGTTCTCCCTTTTTCACTAATAAGATGACTCATGACTTGTTTTTTATGTGTCTCCTACTCCCAGCATCTTCTTATCTCAGATTCTTTTTGTATTGACAAAGACATTTTTCCCATTTTTTATGATTCCCAGTTTCGTCTCTGTTTGATGCTCTTTCCATTTTTCTCTCTGTCTGTCTGTATGTATCTTGCATCTTCTTAATTGTACATTATAAACAACGTGGTGTTATAAGCAACACCATTAGTGTTCAAAGAACACCACACCGTAGATGGTTGTTTAAAAATATACCATGGGACTTGAATGTAACACCAAATAATGTCAAGGTAACAAGCAGAAGTGTGAACAGGGTTATCATAACATTGGTGTTATGATAACACCAATGTGTGTAATCACGTTGTGTTGAATTTCTGGGTGTTGTAATCTCAGAACACTGACTGGTGTAGTTTATTTTTAGTGTACTTTGAACTCTTCCCCAATCCTTATTCTTCCCACTGTCTCCTTCAATCTTTAACTGTCATCCAATCCATTTTCTTTACCAAATCGCTTATTATTTACCAATTTCCCTAAAATCCCCTTCCAGATGCACCTTATTTGGGAAGAGAATGAAGAGAGGGGTGGAAAAATATGCCAATTGACCATGCGTCAAGAGAAAGGCACACATTTCAAAATCACTCATTATTTACCAATTGCCCTGAAAAACCTTTCCCAGTTCTACCTTTTTCAGGGACGATCGAGGGAGGGGAGGAAAAATATGCCAATTGACCATGCGTCAAATGAAAGGCACACAACTCCACGCACCAATTTTCGCCTCCTACAACCATCCCATCGCTTGGCAAACAGCTAACGACACAGAGATCGTGAACCAGCATTCTTGCACTTTTGACATTTAAAGGGCACCCGTGGGTGATAATGGTCCTTTAATTGAGATTTATGTGACATGATGGTGGATCTTTAATTGAGATATATAGCAGTGCCTCCGCTCGGATGTTAACATGTTGTAATTCAAGTTTGAGCACTTAGCAGGGCATTTTTTTTATTGAAATAGTCGACTTTTGATTTCTTTTCCTCTGATTTGTCATCCTTCAGGGAATTAATTTAGTATTTTTGCATTCTTGAAAATTGTTTTGGGACATTCATGACCAGTAGGTATCTTTTATTACATTAATATTTGTTTATTAAATCTAGATGTCTTTTTCTTGAATTTTGTTTATCACACTGAAAGTATGATATAAATTATGAGGCCAGACATATCTGTAGGATCTTATTATTTTCATTGTTTTTACACCTTATCTTAAAGATAAATTCCAGTACTGGTAACGATCACAAAATGACTTTTTACAGAATCTAATATAATGACCACCCAAGTGTCTGTTTGTATGAATAAGAAATATGTGCCAAAGGATTCTGGAAGGAATTGTTTAATTGCTGAGAAATAAGCAAAATAAGCGCGGATTTGGTCACTTCCGTCGGGTCTTTATTCCAGAAATAATAATACACTGTCCCACGTGTGCCTATCTGTGTTGGTGATCTTCAGTGTGAACATTTTTCAGCGTAGATTTCAAGATTTCACAAAGTTCAGTTTATGTAACTGTACCAGGTCTAGATCCTCAATGATATACTGACAATTAAGCCTGGTTTTACAGACTTTCTCATGAAATCAGTGTTTATTGCAACTACTGGAATTTCTCTTTAAGCTTGGTAATATACAATGATATTGTCAGTATCACACACATTATCTTTTATGTCATAAGATGAAATGAAAATGATTTTATTGATTTGCTGATTCATATTTCCAAGCTTTTGTTCACTTTGTGATAGTTTTGCAGGATTTTCTGCATTCATTGGATTTGATATAATAATAATATGTCCATTTATATAGCGCAGTTATACTCAACTGCGCTTTGATACTGGTATCTTATTATACAAAATAAATTTACAATGCATGAACATAACAATGATATGGCATAAAGTACATATAACAAAGTGACAATATTGTAACCATAGAATTGGTCATAAATACAGCATGGCGAGCCAACTTCAGAGGGGGGGGGGGGGGGGAATGCAGTGGCAAATTATATAAGCAAAATTTTGCTTTAAGTCTAGCAGTAATGACAGCTAACTCTTCCCAAGATGGAGACGGCAAAAGACAAATTATAAAGAAAACAAATAGACAAATATATATATATCATATGTTGTAGTCAGATATGCATGCATAAGTATGTCTCATTCCTCTGTATAGACCCCTGCCGGGCTACTTGAGTAACTGTAATATGATGCTCAATGAAAAGGCGATCTGCTTTCGTCTACTGGAGATGTTAAACTATTCATAATAGAAGAATGATTCATCGGACCGTCATATATGTATCAGTGGGGGGGGGGAGGGGGGTAACTGGGTCATGGCTGCTGGCTAGGGGTTTTGTGGTAGAGTGTAAGTGATGGGAATGGGGGGGGGACTGGGTCATGGCTAGGGTTTTCGAGGCATATTGTGGTGGAGTGTGAGTGATAGAAATAAGGGGGGGGGGGGGGTAACAGGAATCTGGTTTCAACTTTCAAGCCATATTGTAATGGAGTGTGAGAGATAGAAATGAGGGGGGGGGGGGGACTGGATCCTGGCTAGGGGTTTCAAGGCATGTTGTGGTAGAGTGTGAGTGATAGGGATGGGGGGGATAATGGGATCCTGGTTTCAAGAAATATTGTAGTGGAGTGTGAGTGATAGAAAAAAGGAGCGGTAACTGGATGCTTGCTTGAGGTTTCAAGGCATATTGTGGTGGAGTGTGAGTGATAGAAGGGGGGGGGGGGGGGGGGTAACTGGATCCTGGCTGGGGGGTTTCAAGGCATATTGTGGTGGAGTGTGTGGTAGACACAAGGGTGGGGGTGTTTTGGGCATCATACCCAGGAGTTTCAAGGCATATTGTGGGGGGTTGTGAGCTATGGGGGGGGGGGTACTGGGGTGCTGGCCAGGGTATCAGCAGCGAATTGAAATGGATTGTGGGTGATAATACCAACATGCTTATATAGCGCATATCACTGCCAAATGCGTCCCTATGCGCTTCATTGGATATTATTACCCTGGCTTTAGCCCCGCAGCCTTTTACAGCGCGGTGGCATTTCAAGGAATAAATTCCTGCCAGGTACCCACTTACCTCACCTGGGTCGAGTGCAGCACAACGTGGACGAATTTCTTGCTGAAGGAAATTACGCCATGGCTGGGATTCGAACCCACGACCCTCTGTTTCAAAGTCCGAAGACTAATCCACTGGGCCACAACGCTCCAGGGTGTTGATAGGGTGTTGATAGAATGGGAGATGGATAGGGAGAAAAAGAGAGAAAGAAAGAAAGAAAGAGAAAGAAGGAAGGAAGGAAGGAAGGAAAGAAGGAAAAAAGAAAGAAAAAGAAAAAAAAAAAGAAAGAAAGAAAGAAAAGAAAGAAAAAAAGGAAAAAGAAAGAAATGAGAGAAGAGAGAGAGAGACGGGGTAGGGGTGAGGGAGAGGTAATAGATAGATTGAAAGTAGAGAAAAGGAAAGTAGGAGGAAGTGAGGGTTCAGAGAGGGAAAGAATGAGGGAGTGAGAATGGGAGAGAGGAAGAACAAGAATGATAATGAATAAAAAACTTAGAGATTGAGCTGGACAAAAGAAGAAAAGAAATAGAGAGGAAGAAAAAAAAACATGGAAAGCTCCCCCCCCCCCAAAAAAAAAAAATAGATAAAGAAGGAAAATGGAGCAAGAAAAATTAGGAAAAATAGGAACCACAAAGAAAGTGAAAAATAAGAAAGAATGAGCAAGAGGAGGGGACCAGGCGCCAGGGGATGGTGAATCGTGATAAAAAGGTCAAAACATGATTGGGAATAAACTGTGAATTCATACCGTTTGATGGAGGGATAAAGGCCCCATCATTGACACCATCTTGTTAACGCAGCTTATCATGATGCATGATGGGTAAAGCTATGTAGGGAAGCCAATTCCGCACATGTGTTAATGTTATTTACGGCCTACTTACTACAAGGGGGTGATGACAGAGAGAGATTGGTAGGAAGAGAAGCGAAAGGCTCGGTCCCAGGTATTGGATTTGATGCGAGTTTGAAAGGGTCTGTCTTCGTGAGGGGCTTTTGTCATTGTCGTTGTTGGAGAAGGGATGTGATGGAAATGAGAAGGAAGCTTGTACATTGTAATTTGTTAGAGAGGGAAAGCAGGGCCCGGTCTTACAAAGAGTTGCGAGTGATTCAATCAACCGTAACTCTATGGAAATCCATCAGCGTCATAATTTTTTCTACAGGAAATTTGCACAATGTCCTTTGTAAACAAAGAGAAGCACAGTGAATTCTAAAGAAAACAATGAATGCATGAATATGCATCATAGTTACAAAATATTTTAAACAAACATGAATAATACATGTTGACGTTGCTGGCTGTCCATATTTGCGATTGATCAGATCAATTGCAACTCTTGTAAGACAGGGCCCTGATCCTCATGTGTTAACAGACTACAACAGCAAGATATATACATGTACAACTCAAGAAATGAAGTATGATACTATGGATTAACAGAATACATGTGAAAGTTTACGCATTAACCTAACCCCACATATTCAGTTTCTTCAATACATAAAGCAGCATTTACGATGGGAGAAGGGGAAGGGGAAGACAAGAATGAACATGGCCGCCATAGATTTTTTTCTCTTTTTGAAAATTTGTATTATATATAGATTACAAATAGTGTCATACATTAATATACCCGTTATGTATAACAAATTTTCCCAGATGGCCAAAAATGTTCACTCTTGCAGTTTACCTTATTCACAAAAAAGCTAATATGCAATGACAAACATATGTAGACTGTATATACTCTATAAATAAATTATATATTATAATTAAAGAGTATAAATCCTTTTTGTCTCACCTGCGAAGCAGAGTGAGTCTATAGGCGCCGCTTTTCCGACGGCGGCGGCGGCGTCAACATCAAATCTTAAAGCCTGTGTATAGCTTTGGAAAGGGTCAATAATGTGATTGATAATCGAATATCATCTAATATGACAGTCTTACTGAAGCGTAGAGACCGTTAGATATTTTTCCAATTGCACTTCTCTGAGAAAATTTCAAATATTCAAATCTTGGATATATAGCGCCCTCTCTCGGCGATGCTTGTTTTAAATTTAAAAAATGGGCATTCAAGCACTTATCTTATAAATTTAGTAATTAGATATCCAAAAGTTACAGACAAAGAACATATCTTGAAAGTTTCAGCCCATTCCATGATTTGGAATAGGATTTAATTGAAAGACAAAAACACACTATATTTTGATTTGATCGGGTAACCTGATCAAGTTAAATTTCCAAAAATTTATCCTGTAAAACACATTTTCATTTCATATCCTCCACATCATAACTGTTATAGGGCATATCCATTCATATTAGCTAGCAATGAATTGGAATAGTGATAGGTGCATTTTGGTGGATTTACCAAAACTATACACAAGCTTTAACCTGAGGTTAAGTTTTTGAAATGACGTCATAACTTAGAAAGTATATGGACCTAGTTGATAAAACTTGGCCATAAGGTTAATCAAGTATTACTGAACATCCTATTAGAGTTTCATGTCACATGACCAAGGTCAAAGGTCATTTAGGGCCAATGAACTTTGGCCGAATTGGGGATATCTGTTGAATTCCCATCATAACTTTGAAAGTTTATGGATCTGATTCATGAAACTTGGACATAATAGTAATCAAGCATCATTGAACATTTTGTGCAAGTTTCAGGTCTCATGATTAAGGTCAAAGGTCATTTAGGGTCAATGAACTTTGGCCGAATCGGGGGTATCTGTTGAATTACCATCATAACTTTGAAAGTTTTTGGTCTAGTTCATTAAACTTGGACATTAGAGTAATCAAGTATCACTGAACATCCTGTGCGCGTTTCAGGTCACATGACCAAGGTCAAAGGTCAATGAACTTTGGCCGAATTGGGTGTATCTGTTGAATTAGCATCATAACTTTGAAAGTTTATGGATCTGATTCATGAAACTTGTACATAAGAGTAATCAAGTATCACTGAACATCCTGTTCGAGTTTCAGGTCACATGATCAAGGTCAAAGGTCATGTAAGGTCAATGAACCTTGGCCATGTTGGGGTTTTTTGTTGAATAACCATCATATCTCTGTAAGTTTATTGGTCTAGTTCATAAAAAGTGGACATAAGACCATGTATCACTGAACATCTTGTGCGAGTTAGAGTAGTATTCAAAGTCAGCACTGCTGCTATATGAACCGCGTGATGCAGGTGAGACGGCCAGAGGCATTCCACTTGTTATTTTAATTATTTCCTTTTCTCTTCTTTTTTATTTTGCAGGTAAGTGTTTGACTGTATGCCGACTCAGTGAATCATTGAAGCATGTACAGTAAGTATTTTCATATTCCCCTGTTGAGAGCTAAGTTCTTTTTAGCTAGAAAGCATTTGTCATGGATAACACGAGGGTCCTACCCTCATAAACCTCACCACAGTGGAAACCAATGCATTAATCACAAACTTTTTATCATGGTGACTTTACCATGTGCATTGGCAGTCGAACATGGGGAGGCACATTTTTCAATAAACATTCTCAAAAAAATCAAAAGGACCATCAGATCATGTTTTCCTTGTATGGTAAATCCCCTCCCCCACTTTCGAGACCATCACCCCACCCTCACTTTCAAATACACCCCCCCCACGGCTCCCTGATACAAATACACCTATTTTGAGCTTGGCACACGTAAGACATTGCGTTTTACTTGTCATGCTGAATGTTAAATGTCTGTTATTTTCAAAACATGCATTCTCTACAACTGTTCACTAAAATATTGTAAAGTTCATTCAAATGAATATTCAATGTGTCTGATAAACTGAACAAGGATTATCTTAAAACTATAGATTTGAAATTGTGATGCTTTAATACTACTTGAACAATATCACCTCTGTCAGACTAGAATTGCCCTTTTTTTATTTCATTATCCTGGGATAAGATATTTTCTCTATTTCTCACAAACTTCATGTTTGAGAACTGCACACATTGCTATATTTTTCTTTTTCCTGTATTTCCCCCTTATGAGGATACATCTTGTTAAATCATGTGAAAATCACGATGTTTTTCTAAGCTTCTCAGTGAGCCATGCGCTATTGATGCTATTGACTTTGCCAGCAGGGTGCAGTGTGCAATAACCAATTGAATAGTTTGTTATATGTACCCTTGCTGGGATAACGCCCATTTATAATGGGCCCACAGAGTTTGAAAGCATAAAGCCCTTGACATTTGATTTGTAAGATGACTATTAATTATAATCAAAATAATTCATAGATGACTCTGAATTTGTATGATAAAAACTTTCAAATTGCTTCCAATCATTTCCCATTGAAATTATATTTCAGTACCAGAACTAAACTTGAAAGCACGCATCATGTTTAATAAATTTGAAGATTATTCCTTTTTTTCAAAAGGTATAATTCATTTGCAGGTTAGAGAAACTATGTATCTTGAATCGTGTATTGTGTGAAAGATATGCTATATCAAATCTGATGTACAAAAGTAAAATATACAAATTACAAAATCATTAGGGAAAATTTTGCTTTCTCAAATCTTTTAAACTTTTCCTTTTAATTATATCATTCATTCATTCATTTATTTCATGGTTTATTTATTTCCAGTAAAACAATCATACACATACTGCAGCCAAAAAGCTGAAATGTATGCATTTACAGAGGTATAACAATAACAATAATGTAATAATGATAAAACTAATGGTACATTAAGAAAATCCAGTATACAAAGTGAAATTATCATGAGAGTATGCACTTCACGAGTTATTATGGAGATTGATAAAATACGGTATTGCACTGTGTTTTTATATATTTGAAGTAGTACTGTCGTTAGTACTATTTGTTATGTATGCACAAACCTTAATTGGAAAGATATTCAGGATAGCCCTGTAGGTTTCTTTAATACTTAGCTCTCTGATATACAATACTAAACTTTGTGTATAAAAGTATGTGAAAGTAAAAGTCCTCTTTAGTTCTCTTAACCAAATGTTAACCAAAACTTTAGACAGGCCATAATATTCTTGTTTCATTGATCAGGTAATGAAAAATTGGAAATATTTGTTTGGTGAACTCAATGGCTACTGTACATGCTGAGTATATGAAAATATTTTGCCATGAGATACTCCAATTTTCATGGGAATAAATAAAAAAAGAAAGAGAGAAGTGGTTTAAACAGAGTACAAGGTCTGTGGCGTTTAAACTTTGCAGTAATTAATCAGTCTGGCATGGCAATAAATATGAATGAGTGTGTGATTAGGATAATGGATTATTTCCTTTTTGAAACAAGGGCAATTCAAAAAGATTGATGAGAAATGACCTGGCTAGCTCTAGCCTTCAATTGAACATACCGAAATGAATTGCAATATGAGACTGTGATTAGAATTTTCATGAATTTGGTACAATGCAAGTGTCAAATGTTTTCTTTTTAATAATCTCCAACATTTCAAGGTTTACTGCTCGTCAACTAGAAGCAGTCACTTTTAAAAGATAACCTTTGAAACCATTTCTTTAGGGCCTAGTGCATGCTAAGGAGTGGGTTAGCTGTGGATGTATCAGATATACATCTGTATAGAAGAAAGTCTTTTTAAAACCAAAGTCAAGGGGGGGGGCACTTCAAAACATTTTGAAGCTGGACCAGATTTTGAGGGGAGGAGATGAACATATACAATACAATAACAATTCAGTGGTCATACACTGTATTGTACATACATGTTTACTGAAGGGGTGGTTTTGGAAACGGTGTACATATTAGGTGGTTTCAAATCGCCTCGATCACAAGAATCCCCGTTAAATTACGAGAACTTTTTTAGGCTAAAAAATACCCATTAATTATTCCTGCATTCAGACCGCCCCGAAGCATACCCTTTCGGGATAAGTTCCCGAAGTTACGAGCATGCGCAGTATGGCCTGATAAGCAGGCAAGGCGCGAGATTCAAAATCACTAGCCCAGCAGCCACCCACGCCGCCGCGCCCAATGACACGCTGGGCTAAAAGTTCCCGTAAATTGCTTTCACATTGCAAAAATACCTGCGACCTTGGAAAAATCTCTGCGAAAGTTCTCGTAATTTCGCCAAGTACCTTATACTATTTAGCGGGTATTTTCTTTCGGGGAAATTACACGTAGTTTGCTTTCACATTACCAAAATACTTGGTATTTTCTGATGGGGGTAAATTTCCCGATCAGAGAATACCTGGAACTGACGAACTTCGAGGCGGTCTGAAACCACTTAGTGTCGGAGCAGGAAGCACAAGGACACCAGGCCCCACCAGGATGTAGCTGGGAATTTCAGTGGTGATGATGCAATACTGAACTTGCAGTGATTTAAGATTTCTTTGTCGACTATATTTACATTTATATTTTGTAGTTGTTTATATGTATAAGGTGTATAAAATATTTATTTCCAGAGGAACTGTTGCTGCGCTAGCGCCATGAGCATCTCTGGACAGTGTGTGTGCTTGATAAGATATCACTATCATTATGTTTTATGATAAAAATTTCTGGATGGAAAGCACCCCAGATATATCTATCAGTTGGCATTCTTTGGTGTAGCTGTCAGTTTGACACCCACCAACTTTTGAATGTAGATATCACATGATATCTACATCAGAGGTAGATGTGTGGAATGCAAGGAATTTCATTCATCCTGGTTGCAAACTGGTCCCTACTGAGCGCTCAAAAGAAGTTGTAAGGAGCTTTTGAAACAAGGGTGATGATGGATGGATAGATGGATGGAAGATAGAAAGAAAGATAGGAGAAAGACAAGAAAGAAAGAAATACGGAGAGAGAAAGCAGGAGAAAGAACTAAGATGTGTTTACAAACTCGTCCTTGCTGAGTTCAAAAGATGTTAGGAGGTTGGATGCAAGGGTAATAATGGATGGATGGATGGAAGGATGGACATGAGGAAGGAAGGGAGGGAGGGAGGAAGACAGGAAGGAAAGAAAAAGATGGATAGAGAGGGAAGGAGAAATACACTTGAAAATCTGGAGTTTCAAACTGGTCCCAACTAAGCTCAGAAGAAGTTGTAAGGAGCTTGGAAACAAGGGTGATGATGGATGGATGGATAGATGGATGGATAGGAGGATGGAAGATAGAAATGAAGGATAGAAGGAAGGATTGAAGGAAGGAAGGAAAGAAGGAAGGAGAAAATTGAAATAGTTTCAAAGTGGTCCCAACTAAGCTCAAAAGAAGTTGTGAGGAGCTTGGAAACAAGGATGATGATGGATGGATGGATGAATGGAAGATAGAAAGATAGATAGGAAGAAAGAAGGAAAGACAAGAAAGAAAGAGATAAGGGAGAGAGAAACAAGATAAAGAACCAAGATGTTTTTACAAACTGGTCTGTGTACTGAGCTCAAAGAAGTTTGGATACAAGGGTGATGATGGGTGGATAGATGGAAGGATGAAAGATATGAAGAGGGGAAGAGCAAAAAAAGAAGAAATAAAGTGGAAAGGAGGAAAGAAAGAAAAAGAGGGATAGAGAGGGAAGGAGAAGGAAACTACTGAAAATCTGGCAACAAACTGTTCATTACTGGGCTTAATAGAAATTGTAAGGAACTTTGAAAGAAGGTAGGTGATGGATTGATAAAGGATTGAAGATAGAAAGAAAGATAGAAAGATAAAAAAGGGAAAGGGAGAAGGAAAGAAAGGAACAAAATGAATAGGCCTATTTCATTTCCCATTTTGCCCTAAGATATTACAATGTCAGACATTCACATTGGTGTTCCGAGACTATGAAATTGGTGTTTAGAACTACTTTCAACTTATGTATCAAACCATTATGTAAGTATTGAATTATTCTATCTAAGCCACTCTTGCATCTCTGTTATGATGGTCTACTGGCTATAAATACATGACTGTCCATTCTAATATCATGCTTTAATTGATAATGCTATAGCATCTGTCTCGTATAGCTGAGATACATGAAGAAACTCTGTGACAACAGCATTCATGACATTCTTAAATACTTTAGTTTTATGTTGCAGATTTTTCGATTCAGCGTGACGATACAAATTAAATTACGTAATATTCGAAATCACAGCATGCACCTACTTAGATATGGCTGTATGGGACCACAAATATAGCATGGATGATTTTTAAACATTTTCATTATTGTGTAATGTGCTGTATAGCATTCATTTAACTACGATCTCATTATACTCCTTTAATCGACTTATGTGCAAGAATGAATTTGTATGATGTGCACTATAATATTTTGTATTTGTCTCTCCTTGATTATGTATATTTTCCTTACATTTTATAGACAGGTTTCCTTATTTATTTGAGAAAATAATGAATATCTTACTACAGATATTGGACTTGGTACACTGTAAAAACAGCGGTGTTAAAACTGACACCAATTGGTTTTAATAGAGGACTACACCCTGAGGTGTTAAAATTATACCCTAGAGATTAAACATGACACTAAAGAGTGTAAATGTAACTACAAAAGGTGTAAAACTAACACCACCAATTTAACACCGGTGTAAAATAACTGGTGTGGTCCTTTATGTACACCGGTTAACACCACAGTTTTTGCTGTGTACCAAGAAGAGGTTGGGCCATTTGATCAAAATCAAGAATAAATGGGGCAAGTCCTGCTGGTACTAATCTATGCCAAAGAGATCCCTCTACTTAGTTTTGAAATGCAGAGAGCCTGTTTTGGTTAATGCTCGACTGCTGATTTTGATCAGCTCTGTTGCAACCATTGTTTCCTAAAAAGGCCTCGGTGACATCATACTTTATTGGCTTAAATTTCTTGGCATTTGAATTACTTTTGCACTTGTGGACCGCCTTAGCCATTGAACAGCCAGCAATGTTAATTTTCTGATTGGTCTGGGAGACATGTATTATAGGTATTCTTCTGGTTAAAAACTGAATAAAATGCTTTTGTAATTTTTTTTAATTTGAAATTATGAAAACGAAATAAAAAGATATATCAAATAAAAATGGATGTTGACATACACAATACCACATGGTAAAAGAATGCTGCACTTTTAAACTTTGAATTATATTCGGATAAATCTAAATCAAAATTGGATTTGTGGAGCAAAGCTGCCCAGTGGATTTGTCTCTGGACTTTGAAACAGAGGGTTGCGGGTTCAAACCCCCAGCATTGGTGTGTTTACTTCAGCAAGAAATTCATCCACATTGTACTGCAGTCAACCCAGGTGAGGTGAATTTATTATTTAAGTACATTGAGCACTGTGCAAGTGGCAGCTCGAAAAAAAGCTGGAGTAATAATAATAATAATAATGCATCTTAGAATAGATAATATCTTTGTGCAGAGGTGTTGTGGCTTAGTGGATAGGTCTCTGGACTTTGAACCACAAGGTCCGGGGTTCAATTCCCACCATAGCACCTACTTCATTTGACAAGGCGTTTATCTACATTTGCCTCTTTCCACCCAGGTGTAGTAAATGAGTAACTGATATGAAGGAATTCCTTGAATGCTGAAAAGTCCGATCAGTATAGCCCTGCTTGAGCCGGGGTAATATAAAACATCACTTAGAAACATTGGTATTAATTGATGTAAAAATATTGCATATTTCATTATGATTATTATTATTAGATAGATGACATTGTGAAAATATGCAGATAGCAGTCTCCTGCATTCATATTGTTATCAGTGGTATTACAATTAATAAGTTAAGATTTTGCTCACATCATTATTTTGTATATTCATTTATGTATTACGACTATATTGTTTATTTCATGGATTATTCTGTATATGTTGCATATATTTATGTCACATTGATAATGCAGAAAAAAAAACACTAAACAAACAAATACCATGTGATTCTCAAAGGTGAAGGGGAATCCCCCTCCCCTCCGGTAATAGTGTGAACCCGGGATGTGTTTACCTTTTCACACATGTTATTACAGACCTGATGGGAATGTCACATTATCCTCACCCTATTCAACATTTATATGTTTACTCTGAAAACATTCTGGAAAGCCCTGAACTTGACAAGCTGAGCTTTTATTCAGAGAGCATTGCCAGCATCATTCTATAGGGGCGTCGTGTAAATGACAGGACATATTCAAAAGAATAGTCTTAAATCTCAGCAATCGTATAGGTGGAGCTGAAAAAGAATGAGTACAATATTGTTTGTATTGAGCACCCATGAACATTGATATTAATACTGATTGGAATTAATGTTTTAACAAAAACAAGTGAAATTGAAACACTTCTTTTTTTCTTCTGTATTGAAGATTTTCAGGTTGTAATGTCACTTGTAGTCAAAAGATGAACTGAAATCTAGCAAAATGAGCAGGCCTTAAAGCTTGTTTGGTGGAGCCAGGAGGTTTTAGATTCCAGTGATGTGGGTTCAATTCCCACCGGGGGGGGGGGGGGCAGTCAAATATATTGTTGTACATACGCGTGACCAAAAATGCATTTAAGGGGTGTTTTTCAGTTTTGGACGCGGTCCGCGCGTGGACTCGTTAAGGGTATGAAAAACGCTGATTTTCAAGAAAAAGGGTGGTTTTGAAAGACTGGTCAATGGTCAATCGCGGGGTCAAACGTATTTAGGGTATGTTTTTTTCCCCAAAGCTTTTCCCCAAAGCTTTTCCCCGAGGTCATATTCTGGCGACAACTTGTTTAGGGGCCAAAATGTGTAAGTAAAGCCTGCGAAAAACTTGTTTAGGGGGTTTTTTTGCACACCGTCAGAGAATAACTTGAATAGCTTGTCTGGAATAACAAGGAAATTCCTTGGTAACACGTGTGTACAGCAATATATTTGACTGCCCCCCCCCCCGAGGATTCCCACTCGGTGCACTAGTTCCTATTGGTAAGGCATTAATCCTCATTACCAGGTCCCTCACAGAGGACCTTATGCCTTCAGTCCTATGTTTGCTTGCTTAGATTAAGTAAAAGAAAAATCACCAATTGCTATGATGTCTGTAAAATTTTCTTTATCAAGAAGTAATCAAATTCACTTCAGTCATTGTCATATTTCCTTGCCTCGTCCCAAGCAAGTGTAAGCAAATGTTTTATTCACGACTGCATCTCACCAAAGCATTAGAAATAGAACTAACTTGTAAAAATTGTATAAAAACAAAAAAAGTCACAACTTTCTTCGATGCATCTCTTTCTGGGATGTTGTATCCTGAAAATGATTTTGTCTGATTTCATGGAATGTTTTAACCACTTGAAGAGGATATGAAAGTGATGGTTTATTCTATGGTTAATTAATGAGCATAGCATACCATTCAAGGAGTAATTAAATGGATGATTTAATGAGCACTTTTAGAAATGCACGTCGACATAGTCAACTGGTACGAGATGACGTCATTTTTTGGCGTTCCATATGCCTCAGGTCCTCACACACGTCCACTATCAGAATCGAGAACCTCGCCACATCCATTTTGCGGTTCTCCTAAATCATAGTCGACGTGCACGTGAGTGATGTCATTTAACCGCTCAAGCTCAGCATGAAGTTCAACCTTACCCTTTTAAAACACAGTTTTCAGTGACTTTTTCACAAAATTAATGTAAGTTGTACGATGCATTATGTTTATCATATTTGAAATTGCTTTCTGATCTCCAAAATTTATATCGATATATATCCTAACTCGCGTAAAAAGGAATCAAAGCAAGTGAAAGGGCAAGTGTGCACAAGTTGCACCTTCGCATCACCCGACCGGGTCGCCAGGCGATGGTACGCCAGATCTTCCGGGTCGGGCAGCGTGTCATGACCCGCTGGTTATCGTGCTGTTTCAAGTGGACGTACGTACACGTTCAAGTCGAGTGAAATCTTAGGCCCCCATCTCACTAGGATGGCGATCTGTCTAAATCCCGCAAAGCGTAGCAGAATCGTCCTCGAATTCTATTTTTAGCCTGCGAGGCGATTGCACTACAACTTCACTGCGACGGACCTGCGGTGAAGGCGATGGTAATACGCTGGTAGTACGACGCTGCCTGCACTCTCTTGCCACGATTTGAGGCAGATGTGATGCGCTGCTTCTGCGATCAAAGCGACCGTACAACGAGGCCCATACGCTAATTAGGACCTCGGTACGGTGGTGCTACGAATGGAACGATTGTGTTACGTTCATGATGGGCTCTTGAAACGATTTCAAGCAATCGGCATATTGATCGCGGCACATGAGACATTTTTCAGTCGATTGCCAACCTCCGACCAAGATGGATGTCCAGAATTTGGTTGGACTTATACATCTTAGCATTATACAACAACTTCAATTAGAAGTTGAATACGAGGACCTGATACGAGGAGAGTAGAAGGAGGAGGCCAAAAAATACTGGGTCCGATCCTGGCTGTCACTTAAGTCATAATATACTAAAATTTCACTCAAAAGATGTCGATGAGCCTAATAGTTAATATGAGGGATGCATCCAGAATTTCATAAAAGAGCATAAAAATGTTTTATATTTTGTTTATTTTTTTCCACAAAAGTTTGTCACTCAAAATTGTTAGGTAAATTCCTTTCAAATTTGCTTTCAAGAAGTAGTCTACTGATGTGAGAGCACTCATAAGGGGGGGGGGCACAATGCCAGAATCCCCATAAAGTGTGCTTTCCCAATCAATACATCAGTGATCGAATCATTAAAATTTTAATATTGTTTACTGTCACTGTAGTTAGAATTCATTCTATTTTTAAAACATATTCAATTTATATATTTTTGCGGAGGTAACCCATTTCGTCATCAAGACATGCGAGCGTCTTTTTTTTCTCTCTTTCAAGCTGGCTCAGCAGTTAGATTTTTATCCTCCTACTATACCTCCTCCTCCTCTTCCTCCTCCTCCTCTTCCTCCTCCTCCTCTACCACCACCATAACCTCTTGTTCGCTTCCTCTTGGACCGCCGGCATAACAGATTGGGCAGCTTCCCTTTTTGGTCCTTTTTCTGGGAAGTATATTTGAAAACGTCGTGGTGTCGCCTCGTAATCTGTTGAAAATGTGATAATCCGCTACCATCGGCACGTTGTTTCATAGCAGCACAGACGGTCGCTGCTCAATCGCTGGCCAGTCATCAGTGGCGCAGCAAAAGCGCAACGCGAATGCCTGCAGCGGGCTGAGAACGTGTGCCACATGCCACCCAAAGGGAAAGTGTCGTGGTGGAAACGGTGTGAAGCGTGTCGAGCGCAAGGCAGTCGCCTCGTAAACGGAAGCAGCGTAGCAGAATTGTCTTGGGAACGGGCCTGAAAAACACGGGCGATCGGTGCTGCTTTTAATGCGCTTCTACTACGCTTTGTGCGTTGGAGCTTCGTTACAGCTACGAATATGTCGTTTGTAATACGCTCTTGACTCGATTATGATGCACTTTAGCACCTCCGCGATCTCGCTACGTAAGTTTTGAACACATTCAAAATTTTGTGGCGACCAGGAAGATGGTGGCGATCCTTGCCACTTCAGAAAAGATCAAGTAACGACGGAGAAGATTGAAAAGATCAAGCCACGTTCAAGCTACGATATACCACGCTTTGTCGATTTCTGACGATCGCAGCGGAATCGCCATCTAGTGAGATGGGGGTATAAAGTCATCTGATCTGTAGTGAACGAGGGCAGACGACGATGTTGACTCGAGCGATCAGAGGACTGCTACGACGTTCTTGTTCACTACTCCTAAAAGTCTCTATTAAAAGGAAGTAAACAAATTGGTAAACTATCTACCGGTCTACACCTAGTCTGCTGTGCAAAACGTTCACTCAATTTAAGGGTCTGAATTGCAGCCTACTCATGCCTTGTGTACTGAAACCCTCTCACTTAGCAAGTTTTGTATATGTTAGTCTTTGCGTGGAGACACACTTGTTGATCTAAGTTTCAATCAGGGTCTGTGCCTGCAGACTAGTCTACACCTGCTTTGTCTACTTTCCATTTGGTCTCATCCCACATGGTCTAATCCTAGTTTGTCTACTAGCCATTTGGTAAATTCAATTGAATTAATTGCCACTTGGTCCACACCCACTTGGTCTACTTTCCATTTAGTCTCATCCCACATGATCTAATCCTAGTTTGTCTACTAGCCATTTGGTAAATTCAATTGAATTAATTGCCACTTGGGCTACATCCACTTGGTCTACTTTCCATTTGGTCTCATCCCACATGGTCTAATCCTAGTTTGTCTCCTAGCCATTTGGTAAATTCAATTGAATTAATTGCCACTTGGTCCACACCCACTTGGTCTACTTTCAATTTGGTCTCATCCCACATGGTCTAATCCTAGTTTGTCTCCTAGCCATTTGGTAAATTCAATTGAATTAATTGCCACTTGGTCCACACCCACTTGGTCTACTTTCCATTTAGTCTCATCCCACATGGTCTAATCCTAGTTTGTCTACTAGCCATTTGGTAAATTCAATTGAATTAATTGCCACTTGGTCCACACCCACTTGGTCTACTTTCAATTCGGTCTATTTCCACATGGTCTAATCATTGTTCATCTACATCCAGTTGGTCTACTAACCCTTTGGTCTAATTGCCAATTAGCCTATTCACCTTTTTGTCCAATTTCAAGATAACTTTCACCCACTTCATCTAGGCCCTACATACTATGGCCCGTATTCTGAAGTCGGGTTTAACTTAAACTCGGGTTTAAAGTTGTGGTTTAAGTATGGGAAGCCAAAAGTATCAACATTTTTTATTAAGTTGTATGTTTCTTATGTTTGCTGTGCTCTTTCCTGATTCATCGATGATGAAGACAATAATCTATTTATACTTCCTACACAATTATGAATGATTTGAGAGCCGAATGAGCTGAAAGTATGATATCTCTACTGTTAGTGATTATGTTACAATTGGCTGTCCATAATTAAACCACAACTTTAAACCTGAGTTTAAGTTAAGCCCGACTTCAGAATAAGGGCCTTTGTCTAAAGTGGTAATAATAATAATAATGATGATAATGATGATAATAATAATAATGATAATAATAATAATAGGTGTTTATGTAGCACCATTTATATAGAAAATTCCGAGGAGTGATATTATTATTACCCCGGCTTTAGCTCGAGCTGTCTTTTAGAGCTCATGCATTCATAGTAATTGCTATAACACAGTATAAACGCTGTTTATAATAGTATACTTATATGGTTTACTATATATATGGACATTACTAGTTGTGCAGCAGTTGAAACAACCATGCTTAATTTATTGAGAATAAAATATTAAAAATAAAACTTTGTTTAAGATTTTAAACACATTTTAAACTTTAATAACTACTGTAAGGTTCATATAATAAGCAATGTTGTGTAAACAATTTAACCAGCGTTTTCTTTTCGTGTAGGAATGTATCTGAGTATTTGATCATGTGAACAAATGATAAAATACTTGTCAATGATCAAGGTAGCTGTGTATTATATGGCATTCTAAACAAGGAAGTTAAACATAAACCTATTGATAAAACATAGGTATGATTGCTTCAACTATTAAAGGGATGATGATTATTTATGCCAAAGAAAGAGAGAGAGAGAAAGGGGGGATGGGGTTGGGGTCAATAGAGAGAATAAGGAGTGGGGATGCAACAAACATTGTATAATTCATTTGATTTCATGAATTCTTTCCAAAATTGATTTTACATTAGTTCATTCATTGCGGTCGCATCTTGGTCTAGTGGTTATGTGTTTTCTTTTGATTTGAACCCACGGCCCTCTCAAACTGAGGGTTGTGGGTTCAGATCCCAGGCATGGCATGTTTTCCTTTAGCAAGAAATATATCCACACTGTGCTGTACTCAACCCAGGTGAGGTAAATTGGTACCAGCAGGAAATGATTCCTCTAAAAGCTGTATGCATAGAACAGTTTTTTGGAACTAGTATTATTATTTTTATCACCAAAATATTCATTCATTCATTTCGCTTATTTCAAATTTCTTAAAAAAGCCCAAACACATTCCTAATGAAAAAAATAAGACATTATACATGTCATAGTTTGATTGATCATAGTTCGCTAATCGCCTAATGGAGGCTTTAAGGGTCAGAGCCGTTTACACATTCTTACAACTTTTACTTTCATTATCAGGGATAATTTCTACGAACTCATTTGAATCGAAACTTATGAGGAAAGAGAATGTGAACGTTAAAGGGCAGGTCCACACTTCCAATACAAAAGCTTTTATGGCAGATGAAAAATTTGAGTACATGTACCCGGGTAGTTTAAAAGAAAAACAAATCTTGGTAGCTTTTATTAATCAGAAAACAATGACAATTTGTGCAACATGCTTGACTTAATCATGGAAAAGAAAAGATATTGATTCATCATGACTTACAGAAAACAGGAATCTGTATTTATATTTTTGTAGTCTCAAAAACTGTATCAATTGTTTCGGGTAATTTGTGCCACACTGATATGGTGCAGTGGATAAATCTATATTGATATTAAATATAATTTATGGTATATTTCAAATTATCAACTTGATAAATCTCTGACGTTTGAAGTGCTTTTTAAAGAATTATTTTGTGTCAAATCAAGAAAATGGATACTTAACCATATATTTTTTTGGTGAATCACAGTGGGCATTTAAAAAAAAAGCTATTACAGAGGGGGGTAGTCTGCTGGGCAAACACTTCACTCGAGTTAACGGTCTGAATGTGCAGCCTACTCATGCCTTGAGTACTGAAGGCCCTGAAACAGCAATATTTGTATGTGCTAGTCTTTGTGTGGAGACACACTTGTTGATCAAAGTTTCAATCAGGGTCTGTGTCTATGTAGTAGAGGGGGGGGGTCACATTTCTCATCAGATTGCTAATCATATTGTATTAGACTATTATGCTTTAGATGCTTTTACATATACGTATTTTGGTAAAATTCAAATTTTTATCTCGTTATCAACAATCATATTTCTTTGGTGAGTTTCTCCTTTAACAATAGAAGCTTGTTACAAAGCTATTAACCTTTTTGCCTTGGAAAATTTGAAGGATAATACTCTAGAGGCACTGATTCTGTGATTATGAAAGGGATTATCTGCCTGTTCACACTGGGGAAATTTTTGTATAACATTCTCACAGGAAAAAACTTAAAGGTCAAGTCCACCTCAGAAAAATGTTGATTTAAATCAATAGAGAAAAATCAGACAAGCACAATGCTGAAAATTTCATCAAAATCGGATGTAAAATAAGAAAGTTATGACATTTCAAAGTTTCGCTTATTTTCAACAAAATAGTTATATGAACGAGCCAGTTACATCCAAATGAGAGAGTCGATGACGTCACTCACTCACTATTTCTTTTGTTTTTATTGTTTGAATTATACAATATTTCAATTTTTACGAATTTGATGATTAGGACCTCATTGCCTGAAGCACAAAATGTTAAAATAATGGAAGTCCACGTGTTCAGGGAGGAATGAAACTTCATTTCACATGAAAATGAAGAGAAAATAAAAATATTTCATATTTTATATAATAAAATACAAAAGAAATAGTGAGTGAGTGATGTCATCAACTCTCTCATTTGGATGTAACTGGCTCGTTCATATAACTATTTTGTTGAAAATAAGCGAAACTTAAAATGCAATAACTTTCTTATTTTACATCCGATTTTGATGAAATTTTCAGTGTTATGCTTGTTGAATTTTTCTCTTTTTATTCAAATCAAGTTTTTGTTGGGGTGGACTTGTCCTAGGAAAAAAAATTAATGCATAGGGAAATTTATAAGTGTGGTTTGCTCAAGAAAGGTGTTGTTTGACATTGCACAGCAGGAGATTCAACAAGAATAAAATGTGCATTCATATTGTTACACTTACACCAATGGCTGTTGGTGTAACGCCATAAATGAATCAACACCTGCTCAGTGTTGCACCAAGGAGCTTCTAAGCTCCTTGGCTCAGTTGCACATTTGTCACCTAAATATGTGTATTGTACATGTAGATGTCTTAACACTCAACAAGATAGCATAGGCTAGCTGAGCCACATTTATCATCACATTAAATTCATTCATTAAATTTTCCCTTTTTTATAATGTGCCATCATCGTTCATCGTAAGAAGGCTACACGTACATTGCCATGTTTTTGGTCTCCGAAAGGGGGGACACGATATTTTTGCTGCAGCTTTATTTCCTTTAAGATATAAGGTAAGGGTTAGGGGTGCAATCGGCTTTTATGTTAGGTTTAGAATAGGGTATATAGTGTTAAAGAGAAATGCCAGTAGTTGCAGTAAACACTGATTTCATGAGAAAGTCTGTAAAACAAGGCTTAATTGTCAGTATATCATCGACGATCTATATCTGGTACAGTTACATAAACTGAACTTTGTGAAATCTTGAAATCTACGCTGAAAAATGTTCACACTGAAGATCGCCAACACAGATAAGCGCACGTGGGACAGTGTATAATCATTGCTTTGAATGTCGTGCCCGACACTTGACCCGAATCCTGTGCTTATTTGCTAATTTCTCAGCAATTACACAATTTCTTCCAGAATCCTTTGGCACATATGTTTTATTTATACAGACACTTTGGTGGTCATTTCATTGGATTCTGTACCATCTCATTTTGATATCATTACCAAAACTAGCATTTACCTTTAAATCGAGGGTCAAAGTTGGTCATTCGATTGGTGTGTGGAATGTTGAGTGGAACAAATGTAATGGTACCCTCAAATGGTCAACATGATTGGGATGACCTGAACATACATAAAGTTCAATGTGACCGTCTGAATTTTTGAATCCTATCACTTGTTATCGCACAGAAAGCAAGATTTCCATCTCAATGGTCATTTAAATAGACAGCATTATTGCAATTACTGAAGAATGAGTTTGGGTCAGTGTGACTTTGCCCCCCCCCTTATGTATGTTGATAGTCATTCATGCCAATGTCACTGTTTATTGGTTAAAATGATTGAAACTACCTAATGCACAGTTTTAGTCGATGTTACTTCTTTATTGTTGAATCATTGGAAAATGTTTGCCTGTGTTTAAACCTTGAAAAAGTATTCAAATTCAAATAAAATTCCCTTATCGCTTTAGACATGTTACAATGCCGAAACTGACAATTCTTCTGTGATTTTGATCGAGCATCATGAAAAACTAATTCTCAGTATCGCCACTAGATGGCACTATATAGTTTTGGGAGGGACATTGTATAGGGTATGATGAACTGAGGTCAAGTTTGGTTAAATAGAATGAACAGTGCTAGCTCAGGCAAGCTGCAGCCATCCAGCATATATCCCATATTATAACAGACTGAAGCATATCTGAACTCTGAATAATATTTCTAAATATTTCTGAATACTTAAAACAAAACCACTCCACTACTAGATAAATACTACACTTTCTGTCTTTTTAATTGTTGGTCTGAGTTTTATTTCTTAACTTTCAACTCGATCTGTGGTATGCTGCTGCAACTTCTATCATGCTAAAATAGTCATTTTCTTTTTATCAAAGAATGTCTAGTGGCAGATTTTTTAATGAAAAACCAGCCTAGTATTGTAGTCAATAAGAAGAAAATGACTGAAGCAAGACAGTAGTATATTACACGTCGGTGTGGTGGCTTTTTACCCACTGTAGTGTAGCCGCATAAGGCATCAGACGCATCACTTATGTTTAGCGTAACAGCAAGGTTATTTCTTCAGCTACAACCTACCTTGATTATATGCTGTATTGTTAGTTGGTTCTAGTCTGAAAGGGGGCAGGGATTATTGAATGGATCATGGAAGAAATATGTACTATCACAATTAAAAACCTGCGGAGTCAACCGGTTTGGCCGTAGGGGTAAGTGCTTTTCAATGGAATTGCTATAATCTCAAATGTCAACATGAAATTATTTTCTGTTGCAGATTATAAAAGGGACTTACTTCAAGCTAAACCCATGTACCTGCGGCATGCAAAAAAAATCATGAAAAAGTTCATATCGTTGGAGATCTACGCAAGTTTTTTGTAAACGAAATCTGTTAAATGATGAAATCTCTGCAATAGAGCAAGCGCACTGAAGGTAGCCTTTAGAGATAAGCACAAAATCGAACTTGAAAAATTCATTACAGTTGTTCTTTGATCTCCGAAATGTTGTTTTTTAGACCAACTTGTTGTTCTGGCAA